>NW_012102143.1:4465199-4490977 GCF_000951045.1 Mandrillus leucophaeus | reverse complement strand
TCCAGCTACTCGGGAGGCTGAGGCAGGAGAATGGCGTAAACCCGGGAGGCGGAGCTTGCAGTGAGCTGAGATCCGGCCACTGCACTCCAGCCTGGGCGACGAAGTGAGACTCCGTCTCAAAAAAAAAAAAAAAAAACACACACACACAAAAATTATCTGGGCATGGTGGTCAGTGCCTGTAATCCCAGCTACTCAGGAGGCTGAGGCAGGAGAATCTGGGAGGTGGAGGTTGCAGTGAGCCGAGATTGCACCACTGCACTCCAGCCTGGGCAAAACAGTGAGACTGTGTCTCAAAAACAAACAAATACACAAACTAAAATGGAAACAAAAAGTCTGGCAAGGTGGCGTAGGCTGGTTCACACGGACCAATTTCCATCATCAGTATCCGACGACATCCAACTGTCAGCAGAAGCAACTTCATTAGATTTTATTAGTCTTTTTCCCTCTAGAAAACACTATATCCTTAGAAAAGCAGATGTTAGAATAAAAATAAAAAACAAAAGAAAAAAAGATCTAAAACTACTGCAAAATAGTATTATCTCAACAAAGTGTTCTCTAACAGCTGCAGAATTTCAGATACAGTCACCTACACCCTAACAACACTTTCGTCAACCACGGAGCAATAAATGACAGTCGTCCCATGAGATCACAGTAACCTATTTTTACTGTACCTTGTCTACGTTTAGATTATACACAAATACTTGCCGCTGAGTTACAACTGCCTACAATATTCAGTACAGTCACATGTCCAGGTTGTGGCCCAGCAGCAAGAGGTCCTCCTGCGTAGCCTGGGTGTGTAGCAGGCTACACCATGTAGGTGTAAGCACATGTATGATGAGTGCACAACAGTGAAATCGCCTAACACCACATGTCTCAGAATAAATCCTCATCATTAAGGGACACATGACTGTACCGCAAAGAATAACATATGCCCTGCAGCATCATCAAACCTGAAAAGGGCAAGCACTTCACAAAGCCCAAGGCATGTTTTTTCCTGTGAAGTTATAAGGACTTCACTTTGAGATAACGGCGTGAAAACACGGAGAATGCCTTCGGGAAAGAGAAGTCGGCCTGCAAACGACAACTCACCTCCCTGGGCTGCCAGCCCAGGTCTGCCACCAGCCATGGGGTCCTGCGTGTGCCTGTCTCAGAACTTTCTGCACACTGGAACTTTCTGCAAATCCACTGTTGGAAGCAAGACCCCAGACTCCCGAAGAGCTTCACAGAACTCACTCTTCTCTCAATAGCTCAGCAGCTGCTCTGGGGTCTCACCCGGCCCAACGTGTGGGCTCAGCTCCAGTCCACTGGGTGAGGAGAAGTCCTTCTGAACCCTGTCAGCACATCTGCTGACCGTGAAATGAGTGGCGGGCTTCTGGGCAGCAATGCAGGGGAATGGGCTCTGAGCCACCTTCCAAGAACCCACCTCAGGCCCATACCTCTAGGCTGTGTGACCCTGAATATCTCTTGTGGCCTCTGGTGCCTCTGTTTCCCTAGGTGTAAGTGAGCTAATCCACGTCGGCTGTCTGTCAGCTTCCTGAAACGTCACAAGTGGCTCATAAAAATTAACGAATGACTGCTACATTACGACCATGACCATATCATTTCCAAATGGAAACTCACACATGGAGGGAGAGTTTGGCAACACCAATTCAATGAACAGAAGCAGTAAAACTGCAACAACTAGAACACGAGAGATGCATCTGTCTTCCGTTCAATTCCCATAGGAAAGCCAGGCCTCTTCCTAATATGCAGTCGTAATTCCATGCTTTCTGGAAGATTCAGGATACATCTCTTCCCTGACATCAAAATAGCCTGTAAAATCGCATGTCTTGGACGAGTGCTTCTCAAATGGCTCCAGGGAAAAGATTCTACAAATCTCCAGTAAAGGAGTCCATGTTGATCCAAGTGTGTGGCATGTTCCTAAAGTCAGACCAGAGCTTGCAGGTAAGCAAGTGATAAAAGAACAAAGGGGAACGCATCTGCTGTATACTCAGCCAGTGATACAATCTGGTTCCTATTGGTGTGAGCTCCTTTTCTGCAACTACACCACAAGCACCTGTGCCTGTTTCTCCACTACCACCCCACACAGGTCAAGAACATCTTGGTCATCTCAACCACCACCAAACAAACATCCAGCCCCGTAACATGCCAGAGACAGCCTTGATGCCAGGAATAGGGTGAACAAGACAAGGTCTCCGCCCTGATGGAATTTATTGTCCAGAGCAGCAGGAGAAGCAAACTGACTCATGTTAGACAAGGAGAGCCGGGCCGGGGGCTGGGGGCTGGGGGTGAGCTGCAGGCAGGTTCAGCCTGCACCTCTCAGAGAAAACGGTTGGGGGCTGCTTTTCAATCACCACTCTGAAGAAAAAAAATAGTCACATAATGATGGGCCCCACCCAATAAAACCTAATTTACAACCAAATAAGTAAACTGTTGATTGAAAATCTTCCAACACCCACCAACACAGTGGTGCTTGAATATTTCAGCATCTCCCGCTGTCTCTGAAATAGCCTGCATGGTCAACTTAACATATTTAGTCATACACATTTGGTTCTTGTGAGGAAAATGATTTTTAATATTTTGTACATTTATTTTAAGCATAAAAAAGGTAAATAGGCATGGTGGCTCACACCTGTAATACCAGAACTTTGGGAGGCCAAGTCAAGAAGATTGCTTGAGCCCAGGAGTTCAAGGTACAGTGAGCTATGATGGCACCACTGCACTCCAGCCCAGGTGACAGAGTGAGACCTTGTCTCGTTTAAAAAAAAAAAGGAAACAAAGGAGCATTGCAGAACTGGAGAAAGTGCCTAACTCCTCACCTGGGGTATTTAAATAAGGCTTTCTCACCAAGTAACGGCACCATGACCTGAGATGGATGCACAATGGCACAAGTGTTACGTTAGAATTCAGAGAGGGCAGGAAGCAAGTGGGACAGCAGAGTGCCATGCAGGGGCCCCTCGGCAGTTACTCGGCTGCCCACATGGGCTCCTCATCCCTCAGAGCCTATTGCTCTACACTAGTGGTTCCTATGTGAACGTAACTTTAGATTAAAAAATAATTGGCTTTACATGAACTCTCTTTTTCAACATGCAATTCAGGAAGTGAGTATGTGAAAGTATGGGCTGATGAGCTGTCAGTCCACATATAATCTCTGAATGTAAATAAGGTGCTTGTTTCAAGAAACTAAGAAAGGGTGGTTGCTATTCGATGAGCCTGCATGGAGAAACCAAGAAATCCTATGCGATTTGACTATTCGACATCAGTTTTCCGTACTGTAGGGTAGGGGCTGGCGAACCGCTCGTGTAAAAGGCCAGAAAGTAAGTATTTTAGGCCTTGCATGTTGTATCCTTGTTTTTATGTTTACGGCCCTTTAAAAAAAACTAAAAACCTCTGTTCTCAGGCGGTGGCAACACAGACGAGGTGAGAGGTCGCTGCTGCAGTCTCAGTCTCATCTTTGGTATTTCTTTTGTTGACAGATGCACTTTGCTCTTCTAACTGCCAGACTCCTTTTACTCTGGGGACTCCGGAAAACGCATTTGTAATTCTTACAATCCTGAGGTGACACTGTAATGGCTTTAATGGAAGGAGGCCAGCAAGTTGTCTCCAGGCCTGTCCCCATCCTAACTAGGATTTTGGTCCCCAAGAATACCCAAGTGGACCAACGCCCTGAGCTGGAAAGCACCAAGACCAGGTCCAGCCTCTCATCCACAGGTGGCAGAGGTGAGACCGCCCCTAGACCACCCCTACAGCATCCTCGTGGGGGATGGGGTCACTGGCTCTCAGGCTGCGCTGACCACCCAAGGCCCAGTGGTTCTTTCAGGAACCTCCTGCCTCTGGAACATCTTGGAACGAGCTACATCTGCCACTGAGGCACTGCCAGGCTCCCTGGGGCTCCCAGCCGAGATGCTGCCCATGTTAAAGTAGGTGCCAGGTCACATGGTTCTAGACAGTCCAAACACACCTGGGAACCAGTTTTTCTTGGGCCTAATAAGCAGATGCAGCTCCTGAAGGAGCAAGTGCCCTAGTCAGCGCAGGGGGCTTCATGGTGATGGGTTTCAGCAGCTCATCCCATTAGCCAGTGTCAAGGTCCAGAGGTGGCCTGGGGATTCCCCTATCTGTCCTCTTAAGTCCCTCTCCAAAGCCAGTGCTCCTACTAACAACCTGGCTGGAGCCCTGGAGCCCAGCCACCCTGACTCTATCGTGCCTCTGCCCGGCCAACCCCACTTCTCCTCTCTCTGTCCCTGGAAGACCCACACAGCAGCTGGCCTGGTTTCCTGCCAGATGGTGCAGCCACATCACGCCTGGGTTTTGACCGTTCCTCCACACCCCCTGCTCTTGTCCAGGCTCCAAACCTCCCTTGTGTCTAGAGGGAGACGCTGCAGGCTGGCTTCCCCTCCTCCCCGCCCCACTCTTGGTCCACCAGGCATGCTTTCATTTCACCGTATTCGGCCTTCAAAGAGCAAGTGCTGATTTTTTTCCTTCTTGCTTGTGGTGGTGTTAATTATTTTTAAAAATATACAACATTAAGAAACGGGGCTCCGAAAATAAACGCTGGCCACATGGGCTGCCCTCACGCCACAAGAAGAGACCACCAGCTTGTGGACCCAGGGCAGGTACCAGAAGCTGTCACACTAGCACTCCTCCTGCACCCAGACCCTGCCTTAGATTCCTCCTGAACTCTGTGCCTTCCAGAAGCCACCAAGCATGGATAAAGGACTACACTGTGAGTTGAATCAGGTTTCCATTTCGAGTCTGGGTCAATCATTAATGAATTTATTATGTTAAGCCATTGGAACCATATGAAACTGTCATCTTTTGCAGATTATTGGCAGCCGTATATAGCCTAATTTACATTAAGAGCGCGCATACGCACACACGCGCGCGCACACACACACACACACACACACACACAGAGTCTAGCCCAGTCCTTTTCAGATCTCATGGCTGGTAGCCCATGAAGCGGAGTGGGGAGCTTGAGGGCACTTTCATTACATCTCAAATTCTCCTGATGTAATTCTTTCTGGCACTCGACCTAATTTGCTATTGGGACCTTCCTTCAACTTCTACTTTCCTTGTCTCCACTGTCCTGGCCCTTGGAGTTTGCCACAGGCAGAGAAGTAGCACTTAGTGGCCAGGTCCCCACTGGGCAGGCACGATCTTACAGGATGCAACATTTTCTTCGGGGAGCTGCGAGAGGCAATCCCAGCTCTAACCACGGCTGAGTGGAACGTGTGCTCCGCACATTCAATTTCATTCCCGGCCTCCTCTCAAGTATCAATCTCTCCATCCTGACCCACAGCCAGGCCCTCAAACTAGACATGCTGCACCCTCACCCTGTCTTTTCTCTGCACTTCACCTTTTTCAGTATGCTACCTTCCACAGGAAACCACTCAACCCTGATTGCTGGACTGCCTATGCCTAAGAAAGGCTGTATTATGATCAATATGGGTACCTTCTGAGAAACTGCTCTCTCCCCTTTTCTGACACCGATAAAACAGGTTGGGGGAGAAGGGGAGAGGAGGAGTGGTGGTGAGTTAATGTGGCTGATGATGTTGGAGGAAGGATGTAAAAACATTATTTTGTGAGCTGACATTTTTAAGATCCAAACAATGTATAACATTCCAAAGACTAAGCTTTCGGCATTGGAGATTAAGAAGGAAAAACTTGCCTGAAAATGTCAGAGGTCCACAGCCCAAGAGAGATTGTAAAAGTCACAGGGAGACATTTACCAGAGGTAGCTTTGGGGTGAATTCAAACATACCCCAGGTGCTTCTCCTTTAGCACCCAAGTTCAAACCGTGCAAGCTGGGTGTAACCTGATCTGGGAATTAGGAGAGAGAAATGCACTGCACAACACCCCCCTCCCTCCAACCCCCATACTGGGCAAAATGCTTAAAAAGGACAAACCCGGAAGACACAAGGTGCAGACGTGCCTCCCTGCCTTCTCTGGGGTCCGCGTTCTGCCCAGCCCTAGTCTATCATACTCCTCCTGCTCAAGCCACTCAGCTCAATTAGGCCGACCTCATCTCCCTACCCCAAGGCACGGAACAATCAGAACATCCCCTCCAACCCCTGTGATACTGATTGTTTTAGGGAAAAGCACGTGGCTCAAACGAGGCCACGTGGAACTGACTTACAGTCTTTTGCTGGAGCTATTGACGAAAATACTCACCTTTCCCTCCTCACCATATCTGAGCACTAAGGACCATGAAACCACCATGAAGGGCTTGCTACCAAGTGGGGAGACCTGGCTGGGCATGAAGACCAACACAGGCAAGAAATGGGGGAGAGGGTTCCTCAAGAACTCCAGTGCATCAGGAGATTAGGGTCTTTCTAAAACTAAATCCATCCCCTTGGCTGCTCCAGGGATGCAAGTTAAGAAGTTAATAATTCACCACTGGCTCCCTGCCTTTCTGTTTTAGCTCTTCGAAGTTGGTCAACCATCTCATGCAACCAAGAGCATAGACTGACACAATGGGCATGGCCCTGGGGCTTCCAGACCCGAGCAAGAGGTTCCTGGCCAGGGGCAGACTGGTCTGCTGCCATCTGGTCTCCTGGACCTGGAGCTGGGCTTCCAGAGAGATGGCGTGATCAAGGCCAAAGACATGGGCAGACGGGAGCAGTGAACACAGGTGAAAGTGTGTGATGGTGGTTCTGTTGGGATAGATCCAATGGCTCTGTTAATCCGCAATTAACAGGTAAATGCGCACACAGCCTCAGAACACCTTTGGGGTAAAATTTCTCTTGGAAAAATGAAAAATGATTAGTAATTACATATGTGAAACTTTCTAGGCTCTAGTCTCCTTTTTCCTCTTAAAGAACGGTTTTGTTAAAACCTCTGATGCCGTGAGGTTTCTTAGGAAAGCAACAGTTACGTCAACAGCATGTGCTGTGCTGTTTCTGGGCTCTCTGTGAGTTAAGGGGCACGTATGAGCATCTGGGTCCTGCCCTGAGGAGACAGTGACTCCCGACAGAAGCCAGCGGGCTTGTCCTCTTCAGGGCGCTCCCAGATCGGGTGTAAGTCCCAGCCCTGAATCCCGGTTACTCATTCAGAAAGGTCTTTTCTCTGGAACGCAGGCTCCACCGCAGGCCCAGTATGGCTTTCAGTAAGCCCTGGATTTCTTGTCAAATTAATTGTAACAATATGGGACAATACATTCTGAGTCCATGCAGCCAACTCAAAAACACACTTTGCCCTGCCAATTTCGTCAATGCCAAAAACATGACAAACTCCTTAGTCTGATTTTACAGCTTTTTTTCTTGCTCAAAATGAAACAGAACATGCTTCCTTCTATTATTTTTTTGAACATCTAGTAATGTTAGCATCCTTTACCTATTTTTAGACAATATCACCTGATCCTCACAGATCGCTTCCATGCCAGGGGTCAGGTTAGGGACCGTCACACACGGAGGAAGACAAGAACAAAGGGGAACGGTATTTCCATGGTGAGCGATCAGGGTAATTCGGAAAATCATCAGTGAAGATGGCTGAACTGACTTCTGCTTTATCTATGAAACCAACACAGCAGCAGGCTCATAATCTCAAAGTTTACAGATAATCCTCAGTAAAAAATTATCATGTGTTTGTAATCACTTGGTTGCAACTAACGGTCAAATTCAGGTTGAAAAATCTAAATGGCTAGATTTCACGACTAGTCATGTGTTACTGGAGTATTACAGGTTTTTTTTTCCACTGGAACATGAAACAGCACCCAAGAACAGCTTCAGAAATAAGCCCTAACATCTGGGATGCAGTGGTAGCTGACAACTTTTTTTTTTTTTTAAACTTATTTGACTTGGAAAGGGTTTTTGGAGCTGACAGCTTAAACACACTTCATATGTCCCAGAAAATAAGACTGGGTGTTTACCACATGTTTTGTTTCTAGGAAACTAAGTAAACATTCGTTAAAACATATTTAAGGTACACGTGCTCCTGAGAACACATTTACTATCCTGATGACAGGAAAAAATTCTAGGCAGTCCTGGAGGAGGGTAGCAAGGCTGACCCCGGGAGAAAGACTCGAACGTGGCCGTACAGCCAGCTGGCCCTGGGGGCCAGAAGCCAGTGGCCAGTAGAACTCTCCTCCAGCATGCCGCATCAGCAGCTAGGAACAAGCAACAGAAACCAAACACGCAGTGGAAAATCCCAGAACCCTTCAGCCTCAGTACAGCACAGCCTGACCCCCGAGATGCTGGAAACGAGACGTCCTTTCTCCAGGAGGTGAAGCAGCTCATTTCTTCCTACAGAACCTCCAAGCCTTGAGCAAACTCTCATGTGAACCAAATAAACCGAACAGACAAGCGAAAGGGTTCTCTGGAGAGATGTGAGAAATGAAATGGGTCTGGTGTACTTTCCTACTTCCCAGGCATAAAGCAAAAGTATGTTTGAGAATTTCCTAGGACTTATGCTCAAAAACTCGACTTTCCTGAGTTATGGAACCGTCAAGCTTAATCTCACCCACTGTTTCTCACTGGTCCTTACCTGGTAGTTATAATTGCTCTTAGCACCTGGTATTTTCTCTTAAAGCTTTTCCTCATGAGCACGGGGTGTTGAGGTTTCTTCAGTCTCCCTTATCTGTTTTGGACTCTTCTTTACATAGGGAAGCCCCCTCGCAGGTACCTTTTCCACCTGGGAGGGCACCGGCTTCCCCTGCCCTACGCTGGCAGGCTCTCGAGTGAAAGAGCTGCCTTGAGTTCCTTCACCTTACTCTTCCAGCTACCTCGACTATCATATTCTATCGGCAAAATGAACAGGGGAGGCTAACCTCCTAGTGACCAATGTGTTCTGTCTTTGGGACAGAGCATGGGGATAGCTGCTACCTATGTGTGGCCCGAGCTGGGAAGATGGGAGAGCCTGGAGATGGGGCTGATGGGGCTGGAGGGTCACCCTTCTGGGAGGGAGGCAGGGCGGGCACAGCTTTTACCAGCCATCCCCATTACCAGGCTCCCAGCCAGGAGCTTGCTGGCTGTTGGCCTAGGCACATTCAGGACTGTCTCAGCCTTGGAGCTAGCTTTCTGCCTAAAATTTTGCGTTGGTTAAGAATCAATCAGAAACTCCAGATTCCATCACTGAAGGAAGGAGCCCCTGCTGAATTAAGCTCATGAAGACTCGGGAATGACAGGGCCGATGTTCCCACATCATGCCTGACTAAGGCCCTTCCCTGCGAATCCCTCTGTGTGGTGGCAGCAGGCTACGACAACACTGACCCTCACAGGCAGCCACTGGGCCCCATTGGCAGGCCGGCCTCGGCCCTCCTTTTGCCCCTCTCATACCTGGATGTTGGTTTCTTCCAGATGTGGGATGAAAGGCGGCTCTCAGATGGCACACCTTCCTCTCGGTACTTTCAGTGCCATTTCGCAGCTTGGAGTTGGTCTATGAACATTCTCAAGTCGGTCTCGACCAGCCAACCATAAAAGCTCCCACTCAACCTATACACAGTTTAATCTCATCTTGGGAAACTTGTGGGGCCACCTTTCTGCCCTACTCAGGTGTGCCACGATCTCAACGTGGTGCCGGCTTTCAGCTTTTCTGGTCCTTAGGTCCTTCTAGCACATGGGCTACCCTGTACAGCTCAGGAGGGCCCATGGCCCAGGGCACCTGGGACGCCATGGGTGACACAGAGAAAGACGTCCTAGCGAATGGGTCTCAGAGCAATGACTCAGTTCTGCAACCTGGAAAGATCTCAGGAGGTCGCCACGCTCTCCCCACCTGCGGGGGCCGCGATCTCCCCACCTGCAGGGGCTGAAGGGTCTCAGGGCAGGTCCACATTTCCTATCAAACGTCCACATAATAGTGGATGTCCTAGCTTTGTTTCCTTTGACTTTTTCTTTTTTGAAAGGAGAGTTAAAAGCTCAGTGGCATCATGTGGGGCCTGCGTTGGGGGAGGCAGGCACATGCTGAATATGAAGCACATAAACACACAATGACAAAAGTCACATCACACCCCCAAAACGTCACACGATTCTAATCAGCAGCCATTAATAGGGCTCAACTGGCAAATGAGAAATTTTCATCTGATTCTGGAAGTGAATGGCAGCTGTGAAATTGTCCTCAGAGGTGTGAAGGTCACTGCCAGCCAATGAGTCCTTGTGAGGTTCTGGAACACCAACGGAGCTTGCAAAAGCGTCGCCGGCAGAACCGTGACCACCACCAAGTGATGGGGCCAACTCCAGCAGTTCTAAGTGCAGTGCCCGTCTAAACCAAGCTTCTCTAACCTGCCACCCAGGACGGCTTTGAATGAGGCCCAACACAAATTCGTAAACTTTCTTAACACATGAGTTTTTAGTGTGTGTATAATTTTTTTTTTTTTAGCTGATTGGCTATTGTTAGTGTATTTTATGTGTGGCCCAAGACAATTCTTCTTCTTCCAATGTAGCCCAGGGAAGGCAAAAAACTGGACACCCCTGGAAAACATCACAGGTATGTAACGCACACACTGTTGCGGATTGAATGTGTCCCCCAAAAGATACGTTCAAGCCCTAACCCCTGGGACCTGTGGTGGGACCTCACCTGGATACAGGGTCTTTGTAGATGGGATCAAGTAAAGATGATGTCATGCTGGAGGAGGGTGGGCCCTCATCAAATGGCTATTGTCCTTATAAGAAAAAAAGTTTGGACACGGTCACCAGTAGCTGGGAAAACGCTGTGACCACAGAGACAGAGACTGGAGTTAGGAGTCTATGAGCCAAGAAGCGCCAGGGATTGCTGACCACCACCAGAAACTCTCCCAGCCATCTAAATATCCCAGCCACAGGTCATGATTAGGATAAAGGATATTCACGCACTAATTAAATCACAACAACTGTGCAGAGACATACAACAGATTCAACCTCAAAGCCTGCAGAGGGACCAACGCCGTGAATACCTTCATTTCCGACTTGCGAGAATTGTGAGAATACATTTCTGTTTTAAGCCACAGTTTGTGGTACTTTGTTACCACAGCCCTAGGACTGAGGTACACATACATATATTACACACCTGGGTGTGCGCACACACACACGCGTGAGCACGCACACCCAATTAAGGAAAGTGTCTATACAAGAGGTTTACTCTCTGACTGCTTTCATGAAATCACAAGCTCTCTACGGAGTTACCCACTTTCGCATTGTTAATTCACTAATTGAAAAACAGTATTTACATCCTTCCCTCATTTGAACCGCATCTTTAAAATCATCTAAATCTTGTGAGTTGGCTCTCTTCACTGTAACAATAAAATATCAACCAAAATGCATCACACAATTAAAAGCACATGTTACCCACTGGGATGGAGCTAAAATGCATCTGATGTATCTGCTGAAAAATAGGCTCAGATCTGGAGACGGCTCTGCACCAGAAATGTTTCTACCAAGAGAGAGCTCTCCCCTGAAGACAGGAAGGCCCTCACCACCTCACCCCTCCCAGCAATCTACATATCCTAGCTACAGGTCAGGATTAGGACACAAAGGATATTCACGCACTAATTAAATCAGAATTGCACAGACACGGAACAGATTCAACATTCAACCTCGAAGCTGCAAAAGGAACCAACCCCGTCAACACCTTGATTTCAGACTTCTAAGAACTATGAGAATACATTTCTGTTTTACGCCACACTGTGTGTGGTAGTTTGTTACTACAATGCTAGGACTGAAGTACACATACATGTACTACACACCTAGCTGTACATACACACATACACACACACACACACACACACACACACAATTAAGGAATCTGTCAATGCAAGAGGTTTACGACCCCATCAACACCTTGATTTCAGACTTCTGAGAACTATGAGAATACATTTCGGTTTTAAGCCACACTGTGTGTGGTGGTTTGTTACTACAGTGCTAGGACTGAAGTACACATACATGTACTACACACCTAGCTGTACACACACACACACACACACACACACACACACACAGAGTTAAGGAATCTGTCAATCCAAGAGTTTTACTCTCTGACTGCTTTCATGGAATCTCAAGCTCCCTACCGCGTTACCACTTCTGCGCTGCTAATTCACTAACTGAAAAACAGAGTATTTACATCCTTCCCTCATTTGAACTGCATCTTTAAAATTATCTAAATGTTGGCTGGATGTGGTGGCTCATGCCTGTAATCCCAGCACTCTGGGAGGCCCAGGCGGGTGGATCACTTGAGGTCAGGAGTTCAAGACCAGCCTGGCCAATATGGTGAAACCCCACCTCTACTAAAAATACAAAAAGTATCCAGGCACGGGGGCACGCACCTGTAATAGCAGCTACTCAGGAGGCCTCAGCAGGAGGATCACCTGAACCCTGGAGGCAGAGGTTGCAGTGAGCTGAGATCGTGCCACTGTACTCCAGTCTGGGTGACAGAGTGAGAGACTCCGTCTCAAAATAAATAAATAAATAATATGATCCAAATCTTGTGAGTTGGCTCTCTTCACTACAAGAATAAAGTTCAACCAAAATGCATCATACAATTAAAAGACAGCAGATATTACCCTCTGGGATGGAGCTAAAATCCATCTGATGTATTTGATGAAAAGCAGGCTCGGATCTGGAGACAGCTGTGCACCAGAAATCTTTCTACCACGAGAGAGCTCTCCCCTGAAGACAGGAAGGCCTTCACCACCTCACCGCTCCCAGCAAGCTACATATCCCAGCCACGGGTCAGGATTAGGATATAAAGGATATTCACGCACTAATAAATCAGAAGAACAGGGTACAGACATTTAAGAAGCACAGGGAGAATCCAAGGAACTATCTGGACAGGCAGATACACAGCAAAATGCCTTTCATTCAAAGCAGCTGCCCAGTTGATCGCTCTAGCAGTCATACGAGGAAAGGGGGGCTGATGAGAAGGGAGCAGTACACCAAGAAATGGGAAGGTCACAGAGCTCACTCAAAATCCAATCCCTCAACCGGGCGCCGGCCACTCCCACCATCGGCTGTGCCCTCACCTTTGTGTGGGTAACTAACCACAGGTGAGGTTGGGCCATCGTGGGCTTTGTCAACCTCCAGCACTCCCCTAGGACAACACATCCCTTTGATATTCTCCACACCTCCAGGCGACAGCACAGTAAATTATATCCCAAACCCACAACACTCTATACCTAAAGCTTCTCAATTAAGCAAAGCACGGGTAATTGATCAACACTCACCGGACAAAAATTGAAATCACTTTCCAGGTACAGGCTCCCTGAGCATGAGAAGGAATTTCAGGATGGCAGGACCATGGTATGAAAGAAATCACGGCTTCTCATTCACTTTCTTTCCCAAACAGCAAGTATGGCTCCCTTCACTACAAGTTACATTACAACAAGCTGTGGCTCCCTGCTGCCACTGTCATGAGGCACACAGTCAAATGAACAGGAAGTAAAAGTCCGTTCCCTGGTCTCATTAAGAGGGGCAAAGACAGTGTGGAACCACCTGCTTGGCTCTACACGGGAACGGTGGCTCAGCCATGAGAAGAATGAATTCAGCAGGACTAAGAGTCTTCCAGGCACGAGGAGCCACATATTCATAATTCTTTCAGCACCCGGGGGACCTAGACGCACACCCACTGGGGTGCACCTGGGTGTCTGCTGCAGTCAGCTCCTCACACTCCCACAGAACAATCCCTGGGGCCATGAGCGAAAAGATGAGAGGCCACATCCCCAGGGAGAGCTGCTGCAGGGCATGAGAAAAGGTCAGGGATCATGATCTTTCCCCTGACCCAGGAAGCCTTGGGCATGGGGCCCCATGGAGGGGATGAGCTAGTTCCACTCTGCAGATGAAGAAAGGGAGGTACTCACCCACGCTCCTACTCTTAACAATAATGTATTTTTAAAAACCATAGACAATACTACGAAATTTCAATGGAGTAAAATGTACTACTTGAAAAATCAAAGAAGCAGGGCTATTAGCGATCAGTTTAGGTCCCCCCAAAATCCTTCCTTTTGATGTATAGACGTTCAAGAGAAATGCCTTGGTGTTAGTCAAAATGTAAGGGTCAATTATGCACTGCAAAGACATCACAGCTGGAACCAAACACAACGGAACACACTGTGAATGCCCAGAGGGAAAAAAGCAAAAAGCCCATAAAAATGCCCAAATAGCCATACAGCAGAAAGGCTACCATGAGGGAGGCGTGGTCCTTGTTCTTACTCCAGAGACCCAGGGCCTCCAGCGCTGTCCCACCAGACACCTGAACCCCAGAGCCAGGGACAGCCAGAGCAACAGCAACAAAACCAGAGCCCCACCCACGTCTAACTTCCTGTGATCCCAGGTTGAAATGCACAGAGTTGCAGGGTCCTGAAGGTAGATTTACTTGGAAAAGGTGGTCATTTCACTGGCAGGTGAGTTAACCTCTGTATAACCTCTACAATAGCGAGCCCTGAGAAATACGTGGAAAACCCAAGGAAACATCTCTAAAAGATTCTCTAGCTGTCATCAGCTGACTGTGGCTAAACTTCAGACTCCAACACAAAGGAGCAAATAAAAGCCATCAAAACCCAGGGACGGAGCCTTGGCAAAATGTGGCCTTTGCTCGTTTCTCCAAATCATGCCATTTTCTAGCATCTGTATGCATTTCTCAGTGGAGAGGCAAGCTTTCTCTTACTGACCCCCACATACGAGCCTTCATTTCCATCTCTCATCTTCCTAAATCATCATTTCCGTACGGAAGGTCTTTTCCTGAAGTGTGAGGTGTTCATTACATGACTGCACAATTCTGCAAAACAGTGGCAGAGCCTCAAGCCACTTCTATACTTTTCCGAACGGTTCCACAGTATTCAGGACAAGAGTTAAATGCTAGGACAGGTGTTACAGGAAACAGGTGAAGCTACTTGGGACTACTGCTAAAAAGACAACTAAGGGACAAAACAGGGTGGAATGTTCAACTGAAAAAAAAGATAAAATGAAACAAAATAGGATGGTACACAGAACAAGGAGGGAAGGGAACGCTACAGTACAAAGTGGTGCCTTTCCTCTCTCTCCAAAACAAGACAAGCGCTGCCATGAAGAAAATGAATAGTTACCTGCATCCATATCTGCAAAGAATGGAACAGCCAGTAAGAAAAAGAAGGAACCAGAAATTCAGTGTCTCAGAGTTGGATTTAACAAGGTTACATGGAGAGAAAATTTCATTTAGAAAACTGCTTGTCAACTACACCCCTTCATTAGGGGATGTGGGAGCTAAATGCTTTCCTATCATTATCATAACTTTATTTAAGGCAAAAAATAAAATATGGACATGTTAACTGAAGAAGTAAATGCCTAATGGCAAAAAAAAAAATCTTACTCTCATGCAAAATGATTATTAAATGTTTATAAATATAAGGGGGGAAACATACTCAAACATATGGTGGTGGTAATCTGAACGTCTCATCCAGAAAGGCTCATATCTATAACTAAGTAACATTACATACAAATTATGTATAAATTCAATATCCAGATCACAGAAATGTCCAGTCAATATTTAAAGGAGTAACAGTGGATAAAAAGGACACTGGATTAAAAACGACATTTGAAAGGACAGAACAATTAGATAAGAAATAAATTCAATGGTATTTCATGGTTCTACTGTACTATTCCAAATATCAAAGTGAATATAATGGGTTTGCTAGAAATACTACAGAAGAAACCGCATACTTAAGGGTTTTTACTGCTTGGTATGTTTTATTGCTTTCTTGACCTGTGATACATCAAAGTCATGATTTACAATATGCTAAGGAAAATTTTTTAAAAACTACATTCTTAAGCTTGCAACTGCCTGCCAAACAGCATACCTTCCGGAGACTCCTCCTGGACATAAGTGCCCGTCAGGTACCGGTGCACCAGGGCAGACTTGCCGCTGGCCAAGTTACCCACAATTCCCTGAAACAGAAACGGACAACCGTTAAGCATAAGCAAATCACTCTATTTGGCATATTGCAAATACAAAGAGGCTAAAATAGACAGGAGGCCTAAACACAAACATAACCAAGCACTGGCTGGATGGCCAAAAACAAGCTCGTTCACTACTTCTATTGGAGTAAAAGGGAGTCCAACACTCTTAATTAACATCTCACGTTCTCATCAGCCTCAACAGCTGCAACGGCATCAGCAATGCTGGTATAAACACTGGTTTGGTATTCTTCCAGAAAACAAGCACATTGCTTACATCAGGGCTGTGTTCCTTGAGTTTGCCCACCGGCATCTACTGTGCACCCTCCAGAGACAGGGAAAAGCAGCAGGTGAGGTGGCATCCAAGGGCAGAGCTGAGTGACGTGGGCAGAGTGGCGAGGACCCATGCAAGGCAGCATCTCTAGGGAATGAGTCTAGGGTAGACTTGGGGGCAGGACAACAGGAGCAGAAAAGAGCAGTGTGGGGAGACCTGGGGGTGGAGCAGTGAGGCAGGGGCCGGCCATACAGGTAAGGAAGGCACACACCTGCCTCCCAGACACAGGACCCACCACGGCATCTCCGAGAAAAAGGGGACGGTGCCGGGGCTGCGGGGAGAGACGGCAAAGGTGCTCGTTTGTGCTGGATTAGAAGGTGACCCTCAGGAGTAAGGGTGACATGAGGGCCGCTGTCCTAGCAGTAACCTGGCGGCGAGGCTGACGCTCCAGGGACTTCTTCAGAGGAAGGCTCCCTGTTGACACAGTGGACACACCTGGCCTCCAAGCCTCCAAGTGGGCGGATCCCACAGGAAGCCTCCCTTTCCCTGTGCCTGGGAGCTGTATACCCCCGACGCTGCCTTCTGTGGGAAGCTGCTCATCAAAAATCTCCTGCATTTTAATATTTTCCTCCCCCACTAGAACATTGCTAGCGATCAAATTTAAGCATGATCGAACTGATTCCTTTAAAAGCCCAAAACATCACAAGGGACCCATCCTTGGGCACAGGTGCTCATTAAGGCCACCTGCCATTCCCAGAGCTGGGACTTGGCCCCACTTGCTCTTGGCCCCACTTGCTCTCGGTTCCACTTGTTGACCTCCCTCCTGCCTCCACTCAAATTATCTGAAGCTCTGGCCCTGTTGCTACCAGGAAACTGCCCACTAGGTCACCTGTGACTTTCATTTCAAAGCCACTAGCCTGTCTTGCTCTGACCTGACCCCATCACCGGTAGCTGCTGCTAAGACACTCTCTTCCAACTCTCACACTGGCTTCCGCCTCTACCTCCCTCCCAGCCCTGTGGGCTCTTCCTCCATCTGCCGCCACACACTGGGGCTCGCCAGGGCTGCATCCTCACATCTCCAGCTGATCCTCCACTCTAATGTCCCAACTTGTGCCTGTCCATATCCAACTTTCTCTCAATGAGCTGTGATTCCATTTAAAAGGAGATGCCCTGCAGATTCTGGAATCATAGCTCGTTGACAGAAGGTTGATGTGGGGAAAAAAGCGGCCTATTCCCAAAATCTCATCCCCTGGCCGCCGTCTACCCCAGCTCCAGGCGCCCCTATTCAGCTCCCACCAGGACTTCTTATATATCCATACACCACCTACGTGGTGCTCACGCCTCGACGAGTCCACACCTCGCCTCTCTCCCCCAGACTGCTCATCAGCCTCTGAGGCCACATCACACCTAGCCTCTCAAACCAGAAAGCTGGAGGCCAGCCCCGACTCCCTCCTGGGCACGCTGCTGCCACCTCGGTGTGGACTCTCCGGTGTGCACAGATCGAGGAGGCAGCCTCTAGGGCCTCTCCCTACCTGCAAGCACCTGCTTTTCATCCCGAGAACACCAGAGAGGTTCCTGGAAACAAAGTGACCATGAGAAAGTGGCATTCCTTCATTTCACAAGCCCTGGGAGACTCCTGCTGCCTGAGGCCAAACTCCAAACATTTTAGGAACAAACTGTCTCCCTCCAAATCCTCACACACAACTTTGCTGGCAGCTAACGGACCCAGCAGGTCCGTAAACTTGCCACAAGAACACTTCACTACTCCTGTCACCTGAGCACCCCTCCCCTCTCACCTGATGAGGGCTTCACTTGCTCTTGGGAAGGCTTCCCTGCTTTCCTCCCACCCCCAGAGGGCCTTGACAGTGGCTGGTGAGGCCCTGGGCTCCACCTCCCACTACACTTAGGACCCTGAGGGCCAAGATCTCTGTCTCTGGATACCGGCCAGGACACCAACTCTGACTCTGTACACTTGTCATAGTTCCTGGCCCCAGGAGAGGCCTGGTAAACACAAGATGGGTCGATGGATAGATGGATGGCAAGGAAGAAGGATGGGAGGGAGGGAGGAAGGAAGGAGAGAAGGAAAGAAAGGGGAGAGGAGAGGAGGAGAAACAGGAGGGAGGAAGGACCATTGATTAAGTAGATGATGAAGCCAATAGCTATAAGAACAAACAGGGCCGGGTGCGGTGGCTCACGCCTGTCATCCCAACACTTTGTGAGGCTGAGGCGGGCAGATCACGAAGTCAGGAGATCGAGGCCATTCTGGCTAACACGGTGAAATCCCATCTCTATTAAAAATACAAAAAAACTAGCCGGGCGTGGTGACACACCTATAGTAGTCCCAGCTACTTGGGTGGCTGAGGCAGGAGAACCGCTTGAACCCGGGAGGCAGAGGTTGCAGTGAGCCGAGATCACGCCTCTGCACTCCACTCCAGCCTGGGTGACAGAGCGAGACTCCTTCTCAAAAAAAAAAAAAAAAAAAAGAAAGAAAGAAAGAAAACAAACAAACAAACATAGAAGAACAAATTTTGCATGAGAGTGTAGAAAAAAGGTTCTCAGTGATTTACAGGCCGCCGTGGTCTGCTGTCTGAGTGATGGCTTATGGATCCAAACGTTCTCCTTCACCCAGTCATGGCCACTCCCACTCTCTACTCATCAGCCAGAGTGGCCTTTCTAAAACCTATACCCAGTCCTTTCCTCTCTTACACCCCAGTTACAACCCTCCTGTCTCTCACCTTCCTGCTCTCTCTGCTCGGCCTTCTAGTCAATCAGCTACCAAGCCCCATCCTAACAGGCCTTGCTGTCTCCAGGTAACTAAAGCTTTCCACATCAATCATTCCCTGAAACCTACTCTTTCTATCAGTTCGGATGTCACTTCCTCTGAGAAGCCTGCAGCTATGGTAGGAATGTTTAGGCTTCCCCCTCCTACCCACACACTCCTGGTCAAACTCGTATGTTGAAACCTAACCCCCGGCTGGACATGGTGGTTCACGCCTGTAATCCCAGCCCTTTGGGAGGCTGAGGCAGGTGGATCACCTGAGGTCAGGAGTTCAAGACCAGACTGGCCAACATGGTGAAACCCCACCTCTACTAAAAAACACAAAAATTAGCCAGGCGTGGTAGTACATGCCTGTAATCCCAGCTACTCGAGGCTGAGGCAGGAGAATCACTTGAACTTGGGAGGCAGAGGTTGCAGTGAGCTGAGTTTGCACCACTGCACTCCAGCCTGGGTGACAGAGCTGACAAAAAATAAAAACAAAATAATAATTTTTTTAAAAAAGAAACGTAACCCCCGAGGTGATTGTATTACGAGGTGAGGCAGTTGTGGCAGCAGATTAGCGCCCTTATAGAAGAGGCCTGGGAAAGATCTCTTGCCTCTTCCTCCACGTGAGGACACAGCAAGAAGATGCCACCTACAAACCAGCAAGCAGGTCCTCAGGCATCAAATCTGCAGGCACCTTGATCTTGGACTTCCCGGCCTCCACAACTGTGAGCTACACATTTCTGTTGTTTATCAGCTGCTCCGTGTATGATATTTTGTTACAGGAGCCGGAAGAGACGAAGATACCTTCCTAATGCCACAGTCTCAATTGGATGCCTCTCCTGAAAGCTCCCTTAGGCCACTGCCCCAAGGACATCTTACAAGGGAACACATTATTTTGGAAATAACAGTATGTTGATCTGGCTCCCTCCAATACTGACAATTCCTCAAAGGCAGGCACCCTGTCTTACTTGTCTTGTTCTCTGAATTCCTGAGTAACACAGAGCCCAAGGTAGATGCTCAACAGCACTGGCCGAGTAAATGAACGACTCCACTGCTGGTGAGTATGAATGAGATGCTTATTACTAAGGCTCAGATCCAGGCTCAAGTCAGGCTGTGTGGACAGATTCTAAAAAAAGCTGTTTCCCCTCCTAATTCGACATACATCTTTTTTTACCCTGGGGCCTCTATAATCTGAGAATTTCTACCTACTAATTATTCTTTTGCTCAAGGGCACCCGCTGTTTGTCAGCTTCATGCTGGGAAAATCCAAAACAGTATGCCACAGAATTAAATTTTTAATTAAGATCAGTTTCTCTTTCCCGAGGAAGAAAATGCTCAAAAACCAAACATCCTTTGGTCTGCGCCTTCTCTGCATAGCAACGTTCCTGCCTTCTGCCTAACAAGACGGGCAAAGACTAAGCTCACACCTTAGGGGAACAAAGGCAATCAATCTTGGAGTGCAGTGCAAGGGGCTTGGTTTGGCTGCAACAGCCATCTCACAGACCACCTCACAGTCACACATGATGGCATTATTTTACTTTGAAACGCTGGTGGAAATGAACGGTTGATGGTGAAAGGAAAATAAAATAAGGGGTCAGAATGCCCTTTCAAGTGCATCACGTCACCCGTGAAGGTGTCAGAGCGGCTGCTGGAAGTAAACCAAGATGGAGGAAATCAATCCAGAGCGAGCCAAAGAATTACGTGAGGAGGAATGAGGTGTCTTAAAAACCACAGAACTACACGCTCAAGGCAGGAAGAGTCCGCCACTGTCAACCCCGCATCGTCTGTGCAGGGCCATGAAGTGTGTCGGAGCCCATACTCGGCCCTTCATATTACAAGGCCAAAGGGAACGCAGTGTCTTTCTAAACTGTTTTTCTCCAGCGCCCCACACTTCACCACTGACCTGCTAACCTTAAGGTTTGCTAAGAAGGGAATCAAGACTTTTAGAAAAATCCCAGTTGGTGTTCAATGAAAACACACAAATAGGATGTGAGGAGCTGGGGACTGAGGTCCCCGACGCAGGCAAGACGTCCAGGGCCTATCTACCTTCCCCTCCGACAGAAGCATCAAGTCTTTACTGTTGGGCACACATCTGCAGCCAGCAGTGGTTGGCTCCTCTGCAGCACCAAAAGCAATTGGTCATGGACAATCTGACCACAGTGCAACTTCAGAAAACATAAGGCCGGGTGCCGTGGCTCATGTCTGTCATCCCAGCACTTTGGGAGGCCAAGGCAGGCGGATGACTTGAGGTCAGGAGTTCGAGAACAGCCTGGCCAATGTGGTAAAATCTCGTCTCTACTAAAAATACGCAAATTAGCCAGATGTGGTGGTGGGCGCCTGTCATCCCAGCTACTCAGGAGGCTGAGGCACAAGAATCACTTGAACCCAGAAGGCAGGTTGCAGTGAGCCGAGATGGCCCCACTGCACTCCAGCCTGGGTGACAGAGTGAGACCCTGTCACAAAAAAAAAAAAAAAAAAAAAAAAAGAAAGAAAAGAAAACATAAGGCATGGTACTACCACTCTTGAGAAGAAAGCGAACATTGAATTTTTTTCTCTGACAGATTTCAAAAGATTCATTGCAAAATGTTACATAAAGGGCCTATTGGAGGCTTGCCATGACATCATGTCACTGCTGCATTTGCGAAGCAGGGGCTGGGTTCCTGAGACGCTGACCTAAAGGGCCACCTGTCCTGGGGGGGCTGCACTAGGAAGGAAACAATTGCAGCCCTATAGGCACTTGGAGGCTGCTTAGGAAACAAAGCAGCGCTTTCTTCAGACCCTGAGCACTCCTTAGCACACGAGGGATCTGCTGGGGCTGCCGATGAGGACCAGCGCCCGCTGATGCCACAACAGGAAGGCACTTGGGCTAGAGCAGGGCTGGTGGGCCTGCCAGGATCTAGTCCATCCACACTGAGGCCAGGGACAGGAGCGTTCTGAGAACTGTAGAACCAACAGCACTGAAGTCCCCGGTGTCAGCAAATTGAAGCAAGCCTTAAGACAATCCGTTTCAGAATGAGGAGCCCCTGCTGCCTTAAATGCAACTGTCTCTCCTGCAGCTCTAGGCAGATATTCCAGAAAATCACATGCCTTCAAAATACTGGTAGAGTACAAGTTTTTGGTGGTAAGCATCCTCGATTACGGGTTGGTACGATCACGTGGGCCCTCTCTAAACCTGTAACACCTTGAACTGTCAAGTCAGGAGGTTCGATACTTGACGATCAGTTAGTCTGTAATGTTGGCACTGGGGTGGCCACTGGCCCTGTGTGGCTATTTCAATTTAAATGAACTAGAATCAAACTTAAAATGCAGCTCCTTGATGGCACTGACCGGCCACATTTCAATCACTCAACAGCCACATGGTGCCAGCCACGACCGCATTGGGCAGTGCAGACACAGGAGGTTTGTACCATCGAGAAAGTTCTATCAGGCAGTGCGGTGGTGGAAGCCCTAACTCCAGGTTCAAACCTCAGCTCCACCACTTACTGTGGCTCCTTGGGCAAGTTCTTCATGTCTCTGAGCCTCGATTTCCTCATCTGTGAAATGGGGATAACCATACCTACCCCTCCCCATGGGGCAGTTGTCAGGAATTAAGTAATGTTGTCAAGCACTCAGAACACGACCCGCACAGAGCCGAGCCAGCGCTGTATCGACACCATCACCACCAGTAAAGCACCATGCCTGCTGCTCCGTGCCCATCACAGCACCCGAGTGGCAGGGGCTGTCTTAACAGGGAGTAACTGAAACTGGGGGATTGTTCTGGAAATCTCCTGGTAACAACATTGCCAAGCCTGTGCCATTCATTCAACGCATACTTCCTGGACGGCTTCAATGGGCTTAAGACACCCTGCCAGTGCCGCGGTGACAAAGCACACAAAAGGCAGAAAGAGGAGGTTCTCTGCAGGCCAGTCTTGCGGAACCCCAGGCTTCTGAGACAGCACTGGGACTGAGAGATGCTTTGTCTCCCATGGGCGAGTGCTGCAGGGACAGCCCAGAGACCTTCAGGGAGGAACGGGGCGGGGGGCAGACACTGGGAAGGAGAGGGGCCCAGCCGACGACACCCCGTGGTCGCAGTGGGGATGGGTGTGTCAGACACCAATGAGAGAGAGGGCACAGTGACCACGGGGCCTTCCATCTCAGGACACCTCCCACTCATTGTACTTCATCTCCTAAGTTTAAAAACGAATACTTTTCCTGGTGACAAAAGTGTCTTCAAAGACCTAGAAGTTCTTCGTTGCTCTATCTCCTCATCTCAGACAGGAAAGACCGAAAGGATCCTGTCTCCTGGCCCCTGTCCTGTGCTCCAAGCACGCAATGAGGTTGGGGGTCAGTGGGGAGGAGTCCACGGGCCGCAGGGGATTTGGTGCTGTCAGTAGAAATGCAGAGGACAGAGACACCAGGCAGGCCCATGCCGGAGCCTGGAGAACAGTGAGAGCTCATCTGCTTTCCTTTCATGGTCAAATTAGAAAATACATACACACACATACAGAAATTAGACATATATGCACACGTATATACATACATACATAAACACACACACATGGAAATTAGACATATGTACCCATATATACCTACATACATAAACATACACACAGATACCACATATTTCACAACAAAGAACGTGGTTGTTTCAAAGTTCGACTTGCCCCTTCAGTCCTATGGTGGGTGGTGACTAGAGGGGAGTGGCTGGAAAGGGTGGCTGCAATGGACCACTTTTTACATACGCCAATTCGAAGCCCTAGATAATTTCACCAAAAGGGTAAAGTTCATAATAAATGATAAAAATTTTAATTTTATGGGCGGGCGTGGTGGCTCAAGTCTGTAATCCCAGCACTTTGGGAGGCCGAGATGGGCAGATCACGAGGTCAGGAGATCGAGACCATCCTGGCTAACACGGTGAAACCCTGTCCCTACTAAAAAATACAAAAAACTAGCCGGGCGAGGTGGCGGATGCCTGTAGTCCCAGCTACTCGGGAGGCTGAGGCAGGAGAAAGGCGTAAACCCAGGAGGCAGAGTTTGCAGTGAGCTGAGATCCGGCCACTGCACTCCAGCCTGGGCGACAGAGCGAGACTCCGTCTCAAAAAAAAAAAAAAAAAAATTTTCATTTTATGCCAATACTTGGTCATAGGGTAAATAGTTACATTTCAAAAATGATGGATGCCAAAGCTTGGCGAAGAAGCTGTCACAGAAGCTTTCCGTGACATCCTGCAAAGGACAAATCAACCCACCCACGAGATATAAGAGAGAGGAGGATGACGGCCTCTGCCCGGCACACGAAACACCACCCTAGCTGGGTGGCAGTCATGGCTGTCGTAGCTGTCCCAGGGGCACTCAGGGACTTGGACTCTAGTCCCAAGCTACCAGCTACACCTGGCCCTTCCCAGGAACACACCCAGAGTCACACTCCCTGTCTGGGCCCCAGGCAATGACCAGCGGCCTGGGAATGCAGGCTTGGGTGTGCACAGAGCCCCTCCCTTCCCACAGGTGAGGAAGGACAACTGCCAGGGCCAGAAGGAACCACTCACCACTTTGAGCTCCGGGACAGATCGACTCAGCGTCCATTCCTGGCTGTTCACAAAGGCATCTGAAAAAGAGGAGGACACAAAGTCAGACACCACAACTCACGTAAAGGCCAAGTCAAAGTACCTTCAATGGACCATTTTCCCATCCGAAGGTCACCGGAGATGGTGCAGACCAGCCTCCCTGTGTCACTCCCACTCCAGAAAGATCATTTGTCCCAGTTCATGACACTCAGCTAGATGCCAATGGGGTGTTCCAGCTCCAAGTCTGTGGTCGGTAACACATGCTCTGTCCAATGACTTCGAAAGTTACTGAAAAATCTAACTTTCCATTTTTCCCCTGCTCAAGCCACAGCCCTTCCTACGGAGGAGCATGTATCTTCAGACCCTCCTGACTGTGCCTGTTCACAAGTGTGGAGATATTTAAGGACACGCCTAGCTTTCTGGGAAGTGATTCTGTTAGAGCCAGTAGGTCCACTTTTGGTCTTTTGGTTGTCTACTACAATAGTCACTTTTCTGAAATCCCACACACACAGAAAAAAGTACGATGACTGAATGTGAAGATCTTAACACTCACAATGTAAGTAAACACTTTCGTGTTTATAAATAACAGATTATAGCTCAGAAGAAAGATCTGGTACTAGAATTTTGATCCCCACAAAGATATTAAACACTGAAGACCCAGCCAGGATGGTTTAGACTATGTCAGAAAGATGCAGGGCTCCTAAGCTCCATGGGGTGGTCTACAGAGCCCAGCCCTGTGCAGGGGCACTCTCCTGCCGCATCCCCTGATGGGCTGTGCACAGGGACCCACCCGATACAGATGACCCAAATGACCATGGCTTAACCTGCGACCCAGTTTTCCACACCGGCCACAAGCCAGCCTTAACATAAATGAGACCCCACGATAGTAGCCATGATCTGTCCTGATGACCACGTGGCAGCTCAGTCAACACAAGCCAAGTGGGCTGGACTAGAGGAAGGAAGTGCATCCCACTGACAGAAAAACAGCTCTTTCCACATGGGATACACTTCTGATATACTGTCCTCCAATGTTGAAACTCACTCGACATTAAGTCTAAGAAGTGACATGATTCGTAAGATGCCTAAGTTAAGAAAAGCCATCACCTTCAAAGAACTGTGTGATATGAGGACCACGTGGATGCAGGGCTGGAAGCCAAGGGCCTGACCAGACCACGGATGTGACACAGGAAGGCAAGACCAGCATCTGAAGGAGGCCAGGCACACCCTGGGGAGCACAATCCACCAGGTCACACGAAGGGGGAGCACAACCCACCATGTCACACGCTGGGGGAGCACAACCCATCAGGTCACACACTGGGGAGGGAGCACATCTCACCAGGTCACATGCTGGGGAGCACGTCCCACCAGGTC
>NW_012102143.1:4458139-4458931 GCF_000951045.1 Mandrillus leucophaeus | reverse complement strand
GGAGGGAAAGGGAGGGGAAAGGAGGGGAGCAGTTATCTCCTAAGGCTTCTGTAAGGTCCCAAGGAGATGCTACCAAAGAGGTGGCAGGATGCCTGGGAAAAGGCCCAACTACCCACAGAGGAAGCCCCCTATTACCTTTGGAGGTAGGATTAAAGAGCAGGGCTTGAGGCCCCATTGTCCAGGTGCCACAGCGGAGGAGGATGCTCCTGCTCAGAGACAGGCACACAGGCTACCTGAACTTGCTGCTGTGCTGGAGGCACAGGTGAGCCTGGAGCACCATATGGCCTGCCGAGTCCTGATGAAGCAACCACACCACGGAGATCGAAAACTGTGGCTCAGGCCGGGCATGGTGGCTCACGTCTGTCATCCCAGCACTTTGTGAGGCTGAGGCGGGCGGATCACTTGAGGTCAGGCATTTGAGACCAGCCTGGCCAACATGGTGAAACCTCGTCTCTACTAAAAATATAAAAACTAGCCAAGTGAGGTGGTGTGCACCTGTAATCCCAGCTACGTGGGAGGCTGAGGCAGGAGAATTGCTTGAACCTGGGAGGTGGAGGTGGCAGTGAGCTGAGATTGCGCCACTGCATTCCAGCCTGAGTGACAGAGCCAGACTCTGTTAAAAAAAAAAAAAAAAAAAAAAAAAAAAAATGGCCCAAAAGAACCAATAAATCTTAAAAAAAAAAAAAAAAAAGAAAAGAAAACTGGCTCACAGTGACCATTAACTCTACACAGAGTAAAACAAACTAAAAGGCATTACTAGAGTTAGTTTTCATCCCAGGTCAACTTATATTG
>NW_012102143.1:4455011-4457609 GCF_000951045.1 Mandrillus leucophaeus | reverse complement strand
GTCCCACCAGGTCACACGCTGGGGGAGCATGTCCCACCAGGTCACACGATGAGGAGCACGTCACACGTGGGGGAGCACATCCCACCAGGTCACACGCGGGGGAGCACGTCCCACCAGGTCACAGATTGGGGGGGCACATCTACCCAGTGTGTGCTGGGCGGGGAGCTGGGGGGGCAACGGTGCAGCAAACCAACCAGATGCCACAGGCCCTACAACGACAGCACCAAGGGTCTCCCGATGTCGAGTGAGACATCCAGTCAGAGGAACACTCCCTGCTCCAGAAAAGGATGGCCGGGTAGATCAGGAGATCTGAGTGATCTCTAGAGGGCAGAGACTTTCGGGGCACAAAAACGCCTATCCAGCCGGCAGAGCAGGCCGGCAGAGGCCCATCTGCAGGAGCTCAGGAGGAAAGCACAAGAGCCCTGAGGAAGAAGACGCCTGGGAGGCGGACTTCTCCCTGCACCGCCCACAAAGACTCCAAGTCACTGTCCCTCTACTCTCCTCCCACTGACACGGACGCATTGGCAGCTAAATATCGGGGGTGCACATTGTGATTTTGCATAATTGCGCACCCAAACACCACCCCAACATGCTGCAGACAAACTCCACCCGTGGATAGATGACGTGAGGAACGCACTAGCATGGGCCTGACACTCAGCAGGCGCTCAGTGGTAACTAATTGTGTCTTAATACCATGAGGGAACAGCATTACCAATTAAGTTGCAAAACACTTCTTTCTGTTACCAACTACTCTCGCAGAAAAACGGCAATGTGGCCTCAGAGGATCTGCAGGGTGACCCCAATGGTCCAGGGAAAACTGAAAGGTCAATGATGATGACTCCAAAATGCATGCACCAATAGTGTCCAGCTTCTCAGAACGTCACCCTGTTGCTGCACTGTAACAAACCACACCCTGGTTAAGTAACTGTGGATATATCCACATAATGAAAAAGTAAAACCAGTAATTGAAGCTCAACATACTGCAGTGGAGATCCCCCAAGGTCCCCAGGCTATTATCAAATGAAGACAGCCAGGTGTGATACAGAGATGGATGGATAGGACCCTCACAAACGCATTCCTAAAAAGTGTATGGGGGGTGAGGGGTGCAAAACATGCATATGCTTGTCAAAGCTGAGACTGTTTCTGGTAAAATTTCAAACTTAACAGGTGCTGATTTAGGGTTAGGAACTGGATGGCTGAAGTCAAGGGTGATGAGACGATTTTCCTTTCATTGTTACCTTCTGGCACCTGTTAAGTTTTATTCCGTTTGGCACGTAAGAAATTAAATTGTGAAGTTTTAAAAATGAACTTTAATAGTAAAGCAAAGAGGGTAAACTGTGAATTAAAATGAGCTCTATTCATCAAGGCACTGCTGATTTTTCAACACATACCATCATAAGATTAACTTTCTAACAATACATATAAAATATTCATTATAAATTAAGCAGTGCTCCATTAAACAAAGATGCATGATTATATAAACATTGGAACAATGTGAGGCATCTTTTTACTTGCAAATACATCCTCACTCGAATGGAACATATTTGTGTTTGTGGCAACAAGAGTAATAAAATACATGCTAGACTCAATTAGCCAAAACTCCTCATCTTCCATTAAAAAATATTTATTTTAAAAACTTTCATCACCTCCGTTACTGCCCAGTCAAAATGGAATGCTGCCTCCTACAAAGCTAAATGAAAATTAACAAAGATTCGCGGAAGCCATACATACCAAAATAGTCCTTCCTCCTACTCCACTATGGGGACCTATCTGTGAGCTGGACACGGTGCTGGCGTGCAATTGTTCACTCAGTAGGTGGGGTCGAGGAAGGGCGGGGCAGGGCCCAGGCCAGCTGTTCTGCCTCCTTCTGAAGTGCAGAACACCGGAAGGATAAACATGCTTCAGGGAAACACAGCTGGGCACGTGCGCATGAGTGTGTGGATGCACATCTGGATACGTGCACACCTGTGTTCCTGGATCAGCCAGAATCCAGTGTCACCGAGGATGCAGCTCGTTCTCAGAAGTGTCTCGACCAGGAGTTCAAGACCAGCCTGGCCAACATGGCGAAACCTCGTTTCTACTAAAAATACAAAAATTAGCCAGGCGTGGTGGCACATGATTGTAATCCCAGCTGCTCAGGAGGCTCAGGCAGGAGAATCGCTTGAACCCGGGAGGCAGAAGTTGCAGCGATCCGAGATCCCACCATTGCTCTCCAGCCTGGGTGACAGAGTGAGACTGTCTCAAAAAAACAAAACAAAACCAAACCACGTCTTGTGAGTGTTTTACAGTTGAGGTTGGTGACAGTAATGATCCTTCCCAAGAGCTAGCCAGGTGCTGGGCTCATTGATCACTACAGCCCTTCAGGGCAGGTTCTCCCTGCTGCTGCCCCTGGACACAGCGGGACACTTGGCAAAGTCCCCCTTAGCAATGCCAGATTCTAAAACCCTCCCTCATTACCTGCTGTGTTGCTCAGAGTCTGCTTGCCCTAGACTCACCTGGGACGCTTAGCAAAGTCGGCAACAGGTGAGCATCAGCCAGGACTCTGGAAATTAGAGCCTTCAAATCGGCATTTCTTTTTTCTTTTTTTTTTTTTTTTTT
>NW_012102143.1:4448562-4451706 GCF_000951045.1 Mandrillus leucophaeus | reverse complement strand
AAAACTGGCTCACAGTGACCATTAACTCTACACAGAGTAAAACAAACTAAAAGGCATTACTAGAGTTAGTTTTCATCCCAGGTCAACTTATATTGCATCAAACCACATAAAATTGCTAGATCAATTTGACCGCAGCCAGGAGGAGATGCTCCAGCTTGGAGACAGGCACACAAGCTACCTGTACTCGCTGCTGCACTGGAGGCACAACTATGGTCAAATATGGTTGAATAACGACAATTTCATAGGGAGGTTCAATCTACAGCACATAAACATGCATGAAAAAAGTCATCCATGTGATATGACTACTAACAAATACCAGAAATTCTAGAGTGGGAAGTAATCCTGGAAATGCCTCCAGTTGGCCTTTCTTAGCATTCTACCTCAGCAAACAGCAGCATCAAAGGAACAAGGTCCAAGGACTACGGTCAAGGAAGAGAACTTTCAGAGGAGACTGGACCTGAGATAAGGAAGCCCCACCTTCCCAGGCTGCAGGAGCCCGGCTGCAAGGACCAGGGAAGGCAGCTCCTGTCCAGCGGTGCCTCCACTGCGTCCTTCCTGGGGATTTCAGAGCCTTCTGCTAAAGGCTCCCCGACAATCTTCATTCGACAAGGGAGCCAGGACCTCATCTTCATTAAGACAGCCATCGCCTGGGAGGTAGGCTCATTCCCCAGCAGAATTATGGACTCTAATTTTCTCCTCCAAATTATCAACTAGAAGCACAGCGGGCAGCCAAATATCAGAATGACTTGATGGTCTCCTGTGTCATGCTCACCCCCAGCCCAGCCCCCAGCCCTGTTTGGCTCCAGGAACCACAAATATGCATTCTAGACAAAACACGTGAAATTATACACAAGGGTAAAAAAAGGAACCAGAAATTGCAGGTGAGATTTTAAAAACAACATATTATCTCAGAGATGGGGATGTTTCTTTGAAAACCTTAAATGTCACAAGGATTTTAACTATTATTTTTAGCACAGAAAAGGGGAGGTGCGTTTATTTTTAGTTTAAAGCAGCCGTAAAGTCCCCAGATATAAAATAAAACAACAATGGAAGAAAGATGGCACATCCACACCGAGGAGAGGAGCGCTGGAGGAGGCTGTGGCTGCCGCGGCCGGGTCAGTTCTGTGCCGAGGAAGGAAGTGGAGTCCTTAATAAAGAAATCCACTTCAATGCAGCCGGAAAAGAGCCCGCTGCAAAGTGGATCAGACATAATCCGCTGATGACTTTCAAATGCAGGACTTAGCAGAACTTCACCAGTACAGTTTCAATGGTCTGATTTAATTTCTTATTTGGAAATCCTTGAATCCCTATAATAACTGAAATAAAACATAAACCCTGGGGATACCAGATTGGTTTCCGACTTCCCTGGAAGTTCAGGCTCAAAGATCCTTTTCAGCAGCCTCAAAGATCCACAAACAAGACAGGTTCCCACCCTGACACGTCCCGACAGCATCCCCTGCCCTCCCATTCACCGGGCCCTCTCAGTGCAGGGTGACGAACACCTGGCCACCAACATGCCACCATGCCCACGCCTGCAGGCACATCCACACCATTGCCTGCAATTCCAAGGCTCTTTCCCCCGAGCCCTGAGGTGACTCAGAATCTGTCACAACAATGTCAGCATTTGACTGGGTCCTCTCTCTTCTGCTCTAAGGAAATCCCAAAGCAAAAGTCTGCCAGCCCAAGTGCGCTCTAGAGGATTTGCAGGTTTTTAACTTCTTAAGATGATGGTGACTGTTTTTCCTCTCTCTTTCTCTCATATATATACATACATATATACATGTATGTATATATATGTATATATACACAAAATACACACGAGTATATAATATATACATAATATATGCATATAACTATATTATATATTATACAGAGTACATAATACATATAGGCATATATTATATATAAATATATACTATATAGAGTATATAATACATAATATACACATCATATATACATATGTGTACATTATAAATATATACTATGTAGAGTATATTATACATATATAATATATATAATGTATACTATACGCACACACACACACCCGAGATTAATTCTCACTCTGTCACCCAGGCTGGAGTGCAGTGGCACAATCTTGGTTCACTGCAACCTCTGCCTCCAGGGTTCAAGGGATTCTCCTATCTCAGTCTCTCGAGTAGCTGGGACCACAGGCACGTGATACCATGCCTGGTTAATTTTTGTATTTTCAATAGAGACGGGGTTTCGCCATGTTCCCCAGGCTGGTCTGGAACTCCTGACTTCAAATGATCCGCCCACCTTGGCTTCCCAAAGTGCTGGGATTACAAGTGTGAGCCACCACGCCCCACCTCATTTCCATTACAGTTTCTTCAAAAGCATTCCTGAGTGCCTCATAATACTCCTGCTCCAGAATCACCGTGTTCCCCCAGAACGCCCTTGTTGTGGGTGTCTAAAGCACTGCTTAAAGGATTCATGCCTGAGAGCAGCAAAGCAGAGGGCGTGAGGATTTGAAAGTGAAAACGGCAAGGAAGAAAATCGCCCTTTCCTTTTTAAAATGTGAAAACAGAGGCCCCACCTACAGCCTTGAGGGGCGGAGCACAGTTCTCCCGCGCTGCTGGGATTATTTTCCACATTTCCTTTAGAAGAACTGTGTTTCATTAGCTGAGGCTGCTTCAGAATATTTAATGCATAAATAATAACTTGACAATCCTGAAACCCGTGCCCCAATTCCACCTAATTTCCACCTCACTGTTATAAACCAAAGTGGTAACAGGTTTTGTTGCAAGCATCTTCCTAGGGCAGGTTTTGGGTCCAGTGCAGTATGGCCTTCTGGCCCCAGCTTGTTAACCTATAGGCTGAGTACAAGCTTGTTCACAGATGCAGGGAAGACGTTCACCCCAAGCTCCAGAAACAGGCCATTCCCCCAACACCGAGGTTCCCAGAAGAACCAGCCTCAGGTTGCCTCCAAAATACATTTTGTGGCCTCCTTGGCACTTCTGGCAAAGCCCCACACCTCACAAGTTCCTTGTTTCACAGTCTCACTTCCATCTTTAATTCCCGAACCTGGACTTGGCAGAGAGTGCAGACACCCCCACGGGGATGGCAGAGAGTGCAGACACCCCCACGGCGATGGCAGAGAGTGCAGACACCCCCACTGCGATGGCA
>NW_012102143.1:4447127-4448267 GCF_000951045.1 Mandrillus leucophaeus | reverse complement strand
CTTAGCAAAGTCGGCAACAGGTGAGCATCAGCCAGGACTCTGGAAATTAGAGCCTTCAAATCGGCATTTCTTTTTTCTTTTTTTTTTTTTTTTTTTGAGACAGAGTCTCACTCTGTCGCCAGGCTGGAGTGCGGTGGCGCGATCTTGGCTCACTGCAACCTCCGCCTCCCAAGTTCAAGCGATTCTCCTGCCTCAGCCTCTCAAGTAGCTGGGACTACAGGCGCCCGCCACCACACCCGGATAATTTTTGTATTTTTAGTAAAGATGGGGTTTCACCATGTTGGCCAGGATGGTCTCGACCTCCTGACCTGGTGAACGCCTGCCTCGGCCTCCCAAAGAGCTGGAAATATAGGCAAGAGCCACCACGCCCGGCCTCAAATCAGCATTTCTAACAAGCTCCCTGCAGAGCTTTGTCCACACTTTATTACTCTCCATCTTCAATTTTTCAAAATTTGCTAAGCAGATGTTACAAGTGTAAAACACCAAGAGCGGGAATTTCTGAGAAATGTGAAAACAGCACAGGCTGTCATGGGCAGAAAGTGCTGTAGTTACTGAGGCTAAAGGCTCCTACCCACCCCACAACGCAGCCCTCCGAGATGAGTCCTGCTTTTCCCAGCTAGCCCTGCCCATCCCAGTGTCCATGGGAGACCAAGAGGAGGCAGAGGGAAATCGGTGAGGGGTCAGGGAGCCAGGAGTCATGGGTCTGACAATTACCTCAGTTAACTTTCTGGTCTCTCCATTTCCTTGCCATAAAACAGAAGCATTTCTGGCCAGGTGCACTGGCTCACGCCTGTAATCCCAGTACTTGGGAAGGCTAAGTAGGGGTGGATCACCTGAGATCAGGAGTTCAAGACTAGCCTGCAGGCAGATCACCTGAGGTCAGTTCGAGAATAGCCTGCAGGTGGATCACCTGAGGTCAGGAGTTCGACACTAGCCTGGCCAACATGGCAAAACTCCGTCTCTACTAAAAATACAAAAATTAGCTGGGCATGGTGGCAGGCACCTGTAATCCCAGCTACTTGGAGGCTGAGGCAGGAGAATCGCTTGGACTGGGAGGCAGAGGTTGTGGTGAGATGAGATTGTGCACTCCAGCCTGGGGGATAGAGCAAGGGAAAGGAAGGCTGCACTCCAGCCTGGGGG
>NW_012102143.1:4414361-4440047 GCF_000951045.1 Mandrillus leucophaeus | reverse complement strand
GATGGCAGAGAGTGCAGACACCCCCACTGCGATGGCAGAGAGTGCAGACACCCCCACGGCGATGGCAGAGAGTGCAGACACCCCCACTGAGAATGCTGGTTCTCCTGGAGCCCGGACTGCTGACGCGGTCAGTGCAGAAGGAACGGCCTGCCCACCCTGTGGGTAAAGCACTGCGGCTCTCAAAACCAAAACTGCTTTCGAGTTTGCATCTCCGAGTGACGTTAACCACTTTGGGCATGCAGTGCAATTTGGATGTGGTCCTTTACTTTTTGGAGGGCATTTCATGACTCTAAGAAGTAAACTTCAGCCACAAAATGCTGCGGGGGTTTTACAAAGAGGGAGGGAGTATCCAGGATCCCATTTAACCCCTGAGGAGTCACAGAACTCCAGGGGAAAAAAGTGCAATTCAACTTCCAGTATATAGTGAGCTCCAATGTTATGAAAAGTCAGCCCCAGTTTCCCCTGCTAAAGGGACCAAGTCCCTGGTCACCACCATCCAAAACCTTCTTAGCCTTCTTACAAATACATCAGGCTCTCTGGACCAAGATAACCCAACCAAAGACACTGCCTGCATCTACAGGAGGTCTCCCCAGGCCCTGGGGCCCCGTCCCCTGACCCAGCTCATCCACTGTAGTTCCCGTGTCTCAGCAGTAACACCTGACTCCCCCCACCAAAGGAGGGGAAAACCTGGAGGGGAAGGGAGGGGGCATGGGGCCCAGTGGGGACATCCTGCCCAATCAGTTCTTTCCTTCCCACCTTCCAGTCCCTCCTGTGCGAGCCTGGGGTGGGGGAATGCGGGGTGGCGTGTCTGATGCCAGTGCTGGTCCAGGCCCCCATCTCCTGCCTGCACCACCGACCAGCCACAGGGACGGGGCTCCCCTGTGCTCCTCTCCTCTCTAATCTCCAGACACCTGCCTTCAGGAGCTTGCTAAAAACCCACCCCGGGGTTTTCACACGCTGACTACATGTTCAATTTATTGTTGAGCCTCTGAGTAACTGAGCTTCTATCTAAAGTGGGAAGAGCAATAAAAATTTAAAAATTGTGATAGGTGTGATGAACAATTATGCAACCATCAAGCTGCTACAATAACAAGAACCTGAGAAAATGACTGTAGGAACACACTGAGCGCCACCACCAGAACGCCAGCTGTCACATTAGGGAGACACGGCCTCCTGCCAGGGGTTCCTGGCAGCCCTAAGAAGCGGTAGAACATTGTCACCTTAGACCAAAGCCAGAATCCTACATTTCATATAAGACGTAGAATTTTGAACAGATCTCAAGAATGTTTTAAAACATGTTAACACCTAAAATGAAACCGCCGAGTCCTTGAGAGTAAAAATGTTGAAATAGGGGTATTTTATGAAAAGGTACGAGTCAGAAACTGCAAGAGAAAACAAAATTCGTAGGTTAAATTCACAGCCTTTTTTTTCCCCTGAGATGTAATAGTAGACAGCTATTTGTCTTACTGCAGTTTGGGTGGACATATATATTATTTATTAAAACGGGTCCCCAACCGCGGGGACATGGACTGGTACTCATCCATGGCCTGTTGGAAACAGAGCCACACAGCTGGAGGTGAGCGGCGTGTGAATGAGCAAAGCGAAGCTTCATCTGTATTTACAGCCACTTCCCATCGCTCCCATTACCTCCCGCGCCCTGCCTCCTGTCATATCAGTGGCGGCATTAGAGTCTCATAGGAGTGCGAGCTCCACTGTGAACCACACCTGTGTGGGATCTAGGATGCGTGCTCTTTATGAGAATCTAATGCCTGATGATCTGAGGTGGAACAGTTTCATCCCAAACCATCCCACCTCCCCCGACCCCTGGGTCCCTGGAAAAACTGTCTTCCACAAAACCAGTCACTGGTGCCAAAAAAAAGATGGAGACCACTGTATTAAAAGATAATTTCGACTCTGCAGCTTAGATGCTGGTAGCATGCAAGAGCCACCGTATTTGCTGAAGTTCAGACAAAGTTGATGGACATGAGAACATTTTCCCGGGTTAAAATAAAGAACGTAGGAGAGAAGATATTTACAATTCATATGTGGAGTTTCTGTCAGTCCTGGGCTGGATATAATTGGGCCTGACAGTTTTCATTTCAGAAAGAATTATTAACTCAGTCAGTCATATTGTTTAATTCATGGTGAAATTAATGTTTATAATAAGGGATGGCTCAATAATAGACACAAACAAATCCAGAAGATTACTACAGAAAGAGCAATCAGAATTAACTCGCTCCTTACTGGTGCTGAATTTTGGCCATAACAGCAGACTAAGAAATTGGTTGGGGGAGGGTCCTTGAGGCAAGGTGAAGGGAGCACAGTCTGTGAAGCCAAGGGTCACCCCTCCCAGGCAGAGGGGTGACAGGCACAGAGAGTCTACTGCCATGTCACTCACAGAGAAGCACTGCTTCATCAGGGATTGCAGGGGGAAGTGGGAGCAGTGACTGATGTGGCTAAACTACTTCTAACAACCTCACATGAAGACGAACTACATGTACATCCCACACAGCTCACAAGCAAACCAGCACCTCCCCATCCCCATGCGGCAATGCTCGTTCAAATCCACGCTCTGCATGGAACACCTGGGCAGCTTTTCTGCGAGTCACTTAGCCTCTTGGGGCCTCAATCTCTTCATCTGTGAAATGGGAGGGCCGCATCTGGTTCTTCCAGCTTTCACCTCCCAGAATCTACTCTTAGTAAGAACACCCTTTCCGTGCAGATCTAAAGCTGGCTGGTGCCTGGGGCTGTCCCAGCTTCTCTCAGGTTAACGGGCTGGCACTGACCAAAGGGGAAGGTTCAGCTAAAATCACCCCTGACTTAACGTTGATAAAACCAAATCGAACCAAACAAAAGTTAGGATATTTCTTTTTTTTCTTTTTTTTTTTTTTGAGATAGAGTCTCCAGGCTCTGTCGCCAGGCTGGAGTGCAGTGATGCCATCTAGGTTCACTACAACCTCTGACTCCCTGGTTCAAGCGATTCTCCAGCCTCAGCCTCCTGAGCAGCTAGGATGACAGGCATGTGGCCACCACACCCAGCTGATTTCTGTAGTTTTAGTAGAGATGGGGTTTCACCGTGTTGGCTGGGATGGTCTCGTATAAGGTGGGGACGAGGCTCATTCTGAGAGGCGGCAGGGATAACTTTTCCCCCACAAATAAGTCTGCAGCACATGCATGGGGAACGGGCAGTGATTTCATGGTGCCACTACTAATTCTGTGGTTGTGTTGCATGATTAAAACAAATCCTGCCCATCAGGTTGTAATGCCCGGCAAACCTAACCAGCCTCCTGGGAGAAGGTCTGTGGAGCCACCTGACCCACACAGACCCTCTCTCCTCCCTGTGGGCTTGGTCTGTGCCTCACATCCAAGATGCCACGATCCAGGCTGGAAAGTGTGGAAGCTGGGGCACCCGGCCTGCCCTTGACACTGAAATGTCCACCGTGCACCCTGGGACCTCACACGACTCTTAGTTTCCCTATCACTGATGCTCAGGGCAAGGGTCATAAATCATGGTTAAAAAATTGGTAAACAGGCCGGGGGTTGTGGCTCACACCTGTAATCCCAGCACTTTGGGAGGCCAAGGCAGGTGGATCACCCGAGGTCAGGAGTTCAAGAACAGCCTGACCAACATGAAGAAACCCTGTCTCTACTAAAAGTACAAAAATTAGCTGGGCATGAGGGTGCATACCTGTAATCCCAGCTACTTTGGAGGCTGAGGCAGGAGAATCGGGAGGCACAGGTTGCAGTGAGCTGAGATCATGCCTCTGCACTCCAGCCTGGGCAACAGAGTGAAACTCCGTCTCAAAAAAAAAAAAAAAGGTAAACCAAACAATTATGCAGGTTCCCTCTGGGCAATACCCATCCTGGTGTCACTCTGTTGACAACCCCATGCAGGTATCTCCTTGGCCCTCCTCTGTTCTCAGCACAGACCTTCCACGGGTGCACTGAAGGGAATCAAACTTGAAGACTACATCACAGAGGTGTTGGTTATTCAGCATCTCCCGTGACCATGCTGTCTGGTGTCCAGAAAAGAAACCTTCACCTCCTTGTGAAGGCAGTGACCCCTCTCAGCTCCCTGGGCTTGGAGCTCAAATGTTCCTGTGAATACGCACGGTTTCTTTGTGCCCTTGCTGACTTACCTCTTACCTCTTTCACCCAGCAAAGTGCCCCCACTGTGCCCGGCCCTCCGCCTGACCAGCTCAGATGTGGAAGAGACACTGCTCTGCCAATATGTATGCTCAGAGGCAGACCTTGGCCCCACCAAATAGTGTGTCTGGAACAAAAGCTGTCTGTTCTCAAAAAAAAGTTCCATGACAGATCAAGTGTAATATACTGAGCACAAAAACTGGGCTACAGATTGTCTGTAACCTGAGCCCCTGAGCTCCCCTCACGGACCCTCAGCCCCTAGGCCCAGCACCTCAGAGAAGCCGCTGACTGACATGCACCCCACCAGCATCAAACCACACTTCGCCCTGCTGCCCCCATGCCCTCCCCCCTTGCCTTCCTGGGCCATCCTTTTCTGACTCGGCCTCAATGCCTAGCCAGTGGGCTCCCCTCGCTGACCCTCAGCCCATGGTCACCGTGTCACTGACTGATTGAGACAGCATATAAACACCTGTGGAGGAAGCTGTCTTCAAGAATATCCAATTGATCTTACAACAGCAGCTATCTCTGAGGGACGGGGGCTAGGGGATTGCCTTTTTCTCTTCACCAGTTTCAATCGTGTTGTAAGTCTGTACGATGAGCATCTAGTATTTCTGTAAGATAGGGTAATAAAGGTGCTCTCACGGAGAGGAGTATTTCCTTTCTACACCTCTAAGGGCTATTAGGGCGTGAGCTGATTCATCCGCATCCACGTGGTGATCAAGCTGAACCCCTGAAGCCTGCAAAGATCAGCCTCGATGCTTAAAACACCGGCAAGCATCGTTAAGGAGGAAACATGAGGCAAAGGTCCTTGTTATTTCCCAGCTTCTCATTCTTCACACTATGAATGTCAAAGATTCTTACCTGGTTTCAAGGGTATACAGTCTATTTGATAGTAAAATAGCAGACACAAGATTTTTAAAATACTTACATTCCCCAACTATGGAGCCCTGCTCAGCACCTCCCACCCGCCCACGTGCAGGTGAAACTGCAAAGAAGCCGGAGCCCCCCAGGCATCCTGATGCTTACGCGTCTCTTCATTTGATATCCAAGTCTGAGATGCGTGTGCTTCCTAATCATCCATAACTCCTCAGGAGAGGAGAACACCCTACATATACAAGGTGAGCTGTGCAGTGACAGCAGGACTTGCCCCGAAAAGTGTCCAGGAGATGCCTGAGCAAGACGAGGAGGAGCAAGTGTCCTTGGGAAGGTAGCAGCTTCTTGATCTTTTTCTTTTTTTCTCCCTGAGGCGGAGTCTCACTTTGTCACCCAGGCTGGAGTGCAGTGGCGCAGTCTCGGCTCACTGCAACCTCCACCTCCCGTTAAAGCAATTCTCCTGCCTCAGCCTCTCAGTAGCTGGGATTACAGGGGCCCGCCACCAGGCACAGCTAATTTTTTGTATTTTTAGTAGAGATGGGGTTTCACCATGTTGGCCAGGCTGGTCTTGAACTCCTGACCTCGGGTGATCCACCCACCTCAGGCTCCCAAAGTGCTGGGATTACAGGTGTGAGCCACCACGTCCGGCCAGCTTCCGATCTTATTTCTTATGCTTTACATCACTAGACTTCAAGATAAATGGATAGTTAACTATACAGCTTCCAGAATCACACGGTAGTCTCTGTTACTTTTTACAAAATGTTCCTGGTATGCTTTGCAACATTAGGAGACACTGAAACTGCCATGTTTTTCCAATGGGAACGTCATTAACCCCCAAGTAAATGCTGGGGACCAACTCACAGGACCCACACTTAAGCCAGAGGAAATCAAGTTTATTTCTGATTTTTTCAATGGGAATAGAAACTAATTCAAATCCATTCTCAGTTAACTCTTATCTAATTTCTACACCCTCCTATGGAAATAGCAAGCACTACTACGTCTAATGTTTTGAGGGGTTTTTTGGGGATGAGGTCTCACTATGTTGCCCAGGCTGCACTCGAACTCCGAGCTCAAGCGATCCTCCCGCCGCAGCTTCCTGAGTAGCTAGGACTACAGCCGTGAGCCACCACGCCTGGCTTCATGCTCTTTTAATGAGGGCTTTCCACAATGCCTTCGCGTGACTGTGGTGGGCACCAGCCCGCCCCTCTGTTCAGGGGTAAAGCCTTCAGTACCTGGCTGCCGCGAGCGCAGGTGGCTGGTCACTCCAGTCCGAGTCCCCACGCCAGAGACTGCACTTGGGCTGAGAAGTCAGTGGTGTGGCTCAAGGATATGACGCCCGGAGGGCAGAACACGTCCAATCACAGACTGGTAACAGGCATAAAGGCCCAGCCCCCTTGCCTAATGAGGGACAGCTTTGAGCGCTACCCCAGCTCCTAAGCCCACAGTGCCACCACCTTCAGGGCCCCTGAACCCTTTGTGGAGACTGCACTGCAGCCCCAAAGCCCCCTCCTCCAGGCCTGCCAGCTGAGCGAACCCTTAGGTGGGAGCTCCAGAGGCGCTGCAGCACGTGCTCTCCTTCCAGAGGTTCCTTCCCGAGGAGCCGCCCTCTGCCTGGCCTTCCCCAGCGGTGACTGTCGCGGCCCACACCAGGAAGGCCCCTAGGCCAGTGAGTGGAATCTGACACTCTATAGTCCACACTGGGCCTCAGCCACTGGTCTGCAGGCCACACTCCCTCTCCCATGGATGGTACCTGCCAACTCCACTGACGCCACCGCCCACAGCAGCGGGTCCTGCTCACTGCCTGCCTCCCTCCCTCCCTCCCTCCCTCCCTCGCTATCTCCGGAGCCAGGCAGTACCACACCGAGGGAGATACGCACGCCAAGCATGCCCTGACTCTGCCTTCGAGAAGCAGCAGAGCAGGCGACCAGCAAGTCCACCGCAAGACCTGTGACTGCGGGCTGTAATGAACGCCACGGAGGACACACGAGGTGGCGGGAAAGGATACGCAGGGGAGGCTGGTGGGGTGCATGTCAGTCAGCGGCTTCTCTGAGGTGCTGGGACAAGGGGCTGAGGGTCAGCGACGGGAGCTGGCCTCCGCATGGCCGTCCCCAGCAGTGAAGGCACCGCTGGCAGGCACTGAGGCCGAGTCAGAAAAGGACGGCCCAGGAAGGCAAGGGGGAGGGCACAGGGGCAGCAGGGCCCCTGTGCTGGAGGGCAGAGTTTGGGTTTCATTCTAACGGCAGTGGAAGTCACCTGGTGGCTTTTGGGAGTTGGAAGGCAACATGAATCACATTTTCCAGCTGGTGCCCCTCCTGCTCTCCAAGCCAGATTAGGCTTGATGTGCGCCTGGCAGTGCAGGCACAAAGGAGAAAGTGGACAGCCCAGTGCTGGAGAAGGCAAGGTACCCACTGGCATGCTGGGGAAGATGGAAGGCAGGGGCCATGTTCTGCTACGGGGATGAGGCCAGAGGAGCAGGTGCGAGGCAGCGGGCATATCTACATGGGTGTCACCACCTAGACTGATGAGACCTGGCCAGGCAGGGGCATCTGCCAGGGAGCCCCCAACTTTGGCTTATGGATACATAACACATGTACAAAAGCTTCCTAGATGGATATTCAAAGTCAAACTCAATATGCGCACTTGGGGTCTGAATTGATTTGGTTTACTTCGTTTACATCCTCTTGAGAAAACTTCATGGTCTTTGTTAACTGGCTGTGTCTTACCACTAGTAACTAGATAACCAGCAACTAGAGAATGTGCTATCGTGATGCTGCTGACTTTGCTGTAACATTTCACAATATGCTGCATGTTTGTTTCTACTGGGAACTCCGATTCTGCATTCCTGACTTGCCTCTAAGTTCCCTGTCCTGGATGTCACTGGCCATTGTCCCCAAGCTCATCCCTATCCAGTACTTTCTCCTAGTGGGTGAACAGGGGGTGGGCAGGAGCGCAGGGGTCAACATGACAGAGGCCACACTCAGGACAGGGAAGGAAGGGAAGGGAGGCACGGTCCCCAGAGCAAGAGGCCCCTCGGTTCCCCAGCTTGGAGCCTTCTGCAGATGTGCACGAGCCCAAAGCAACATGACTTGTCCTGAGTCTTCCGCCAGTGTCCACTGTCCAGCACTTGTCAACATGGGGCCTGGCAGTGGTCACATCCACAAATGACCATGGCTGTCCAAACGTTTTAGAACCAGTGTTGCTGTGTGGAGGGAGAGGGACTGACAGTCAGTCACAGAATCCTCAGTGCCCCAAATAAATGTTGGCACATCTTAAATGAGTATCTTTAGAGTCTTCAGCAGATTGTAAAGATGTGTTAAATCTACTTTTGCTTCTTGCGATGGAGACGTTTAACAATTCCTGCCTCCAAAAGTAAGGCTCTGGCAACCATTGGCCGTCACAAAGGTGTGCCTTTCTAACTGCCACCAACAGGGTGGCGCCCACTGCCAGAGAGGGGCCTTTCCCTGGATATGACAGTCCTGGGGCCGGGTGCAGAGACCTACGTGCATGTGCTTGATTGATGGTGGGGAAAAAGGCACCAGCACCCCGCAGCCCAGAACCTCCCAGGGCTGGGGTCTCTCAGAAGGGACCAAGGCCTCAGAATCGCCTGGGGCAGACTCCTCACCGGCCCTGCCTCAGCCTAGGGAGCAGAGTCTGGAGGAGGGGGTAGAATCTTGCCTACAACCCCCACCCCGGCACTCTAGGCACACTAATGTGAGTGTTCGAAGATATAGGCTCACAGCCTAATTGGAGAAAACCGGGTGGTGAGCAACTTCCAAGAAGGCTCCTGGCGTATCTAAAATAGCAGCCACGAATCCCTGCCAAACCCTCAGGCCAGATCCGAAGTATTTATATGGCTGGATTTAGAACTCCGAAAATAAAACCATTGATTTTGACTTCTCGAAACCAATACTATGACTAGACTGGAGAAAAAAATAAATATATCAAGAAGAAACACAATGACTTTGCCCGAAGATACTGTAAAAGCAACAAAAAGTCAGTGCGCCTGCCCCAAGCAGACAGCAGCCGGAAGTCTAGTAGCCGGAAGTCCATACCTCTTCCCAAAGAGCTCCTTCAAATACATTCAGGGCCAGGAGCACTGGCTGCCCGGCCCGTCAGAGCTCCTCAAGCAGACACCGTGCTGGAGCTCTCAGCTTTAGCAATATCCATCCTGCCTCGGACTCTGGGTCTGATGTGGCTGCTTAGGTGTCTGAGCTGGCCAGCCTCCTCTACCGGAAGCTAGGAAGAAACCACGCTTTCCTCCTTGGTTATCACCTTTAAACTAGAAGCTGTGTCTCAATGTTTCAAATGCACAATATCAAGTGCTCCAATGTAAGCCCTGCCTCTGAAACAAAATTTAACCTGAAGACCCAGACTCCCTCCTGTACCTGCCCCCGCCCCCAGGGGCACGGTCTCCCCAGCCCCAGGAATCCGCCCCACCTGCTGCTTTCACCTTTAAAGGGTGGGGTGCGGAGGGAGGGTCAGAGTACCTTTTAGCTCAACATTCCAGGGTTGTTTAAGACTGTGTACTGAATGAAGTTCTCTGAGTGACAAAAGTGAAGCCACTGGATTGGTTCCAAGCATGAGGTAGGAAGCGAGATCCCTCAGTACCTCAGGTAGGGGTAGAGGGGAACCTGGGGAACTAGCGCCTGGGGAGAAGAGACTGTCAATACTGCATGAAAACCCACAAGGAGAGACACCCAGGGGCTTAGAACTCCCAGTCACCGTTGCATTTGCTGTGATATCACTTTCATCAAATGCATGCAACAATGCGATCCATTTACCATCCAAAAAAATTAGACCAGGGAAATAAACAAAAGCAGTATTAAAAAAAATACCATAAATGACACTATAGGTTCTGAAGTGCTCCATGCACACAGAAACTCCTGGAAAGGAGGTGTAGGACACCACTCTAGACACTTTCCTGGCAGCAGCCTCAGCCCTGCTGGCCGAGTCTCTGCAGGCACGAGCTGGCACATCACACAAGTGTGCACATACATACATGCAGGACAGTTTACCAACAGCACAGCTCTATGACTGTCCCAAAAAGTAGAACTCTCAACCAAGTGGGAATGTTTCAGATACTTCATTACACAGATTTGAGGTTAGGGGTGGTCCCTATGGTGACCTGCCAATTTGGGGTCCATCAGAAATTATTTGCCTGAAACCAGGAAAACGAGCGGAGTTGAGAAACAGACTTAAGACTTTCAGAATTCCCCACCACACAGTACCATCTTTCTCTGGCTTACAAATGCACTATTATTTTCCTGGACAAGCTATTCTGCCTGCCTCTCTGTAGTCAAAATTGTTATGTTCTATGGTTTAACGCACTACTTTCTGCTCACTAACCCGGTATCCTGCAGGAGACCCTACGGGCCGATGAATAGCAGCAGGCACACGCCAGGCCAGCATGGTGAGCTGTGCAGTGACCTGTGGACACAGCAACCTCACTCTCTCCATTGCTCTTGCTCTAGCTCCCAAGTGCCCTGAACCATCTTAGTGCTAGCGAATGAAGAGTGTCCAAGGCACAGGCAGGGCCAGGGCCATCTACTGAAGGCAGCACAAGGGCCAGCAAAGCACAGAAGCCCTGAAGCTCCTAACTCATGGGATAGCCTTGGGCTTATTTCTTCACTGCTCTATAACTATGTATATGTAGATGTCTCCTACAGATAACCAATCAATCTTACAGATCTACGGGACAATAATCGACCGCACCGGGTTGTTGCTGGAATCGCTGCACAAATGCACGCCAAGTGCTTCCAACAGTACCCAGCTTGGCGAACGTCACACGGGTGTGGCTGCTGCTGCTGCAACTGCGTTACTGTGGCACAGCAACAAACCCCGTCTAAACACAGGCACAGGTGGTTCTGGCCCTCAAATAGCACTAGCAGGTGAATTAGGGGACAGGATGAGGGGACCCAGGCCTAGCCCTGCCATTGATTCCCCTGCTCCTCCGAGATGTCACCAAGACATGCCAACGCTCATTTCCTCCAATACAAAATGAATACACAATGACTCTTCCTTCAGCAGCGGTGACTCCCTTGTCTAGTCTAAACGGGCACACACGTGGTCATGACGAAAATCTCAACAAAAGGAAAAAATTCCAATTCCCACTTCCCACCCACCTAAAACTGGAGATGTAGGATTCAACAGATTCTAGCATGCCCTGCAGTTTCACGTGGCGGGATCTGGCTTTTTCTGAAAGCAGCTTACGTCTGCAGGGCATACTAAGCACCCCGACAGAGGCAGAAAGTTTCGGAAGTCTGTCTGAAGCCGGGGGGCTGGAAATGTGAGAGGTGAGTGAGTGCAGGGGACCCTCATGACCTTCCAGAGAGAATGAAAAAAACAATGTCGGGAAAGCAAAAGTGGAGAGTGCAGATTCCTTCCTGCACACACCTGCTCCCCAAACAGACATCACGGACCCCCAACACCAACAAGCAAAAGGAGTGGTCACACACCGAAAATACTGACACCTCTATCCATCTACAGCCCAGCAAGAGCAGACAGGAGGTTCAAGATCTGAGGGCAAGGCTGGGCATGGTGGCTCAACGCCTGTAATCCCAGTACTCTGGGACACCGAGGCAGGCAGATCACTTGATCAAGGTCAGGAGTTTGAGACCAGACTGGCCAACATGGTGAAACCCCGTCTCTACTGAAAATACAAAAATTAGCTGGGCATGGTGGTGTGTGCCTGTAATCCCAGCTACTCTGGAGGCTGAGGCTGGAGAATAGCTTGAACCCAGGAGGTGGAGGTTGCAGTGAGCTGAGATCGCACCACTGCACTCCAGCCTGGGTGACAGAGTGAGACTCCACCTCAAAAAATAAATAAATAAATAAATTGTCAGAGGGCAGAGATTAAGAAAATCCAAACACACACACAAAAAAAAAAAAAAAAAGGAAAAAGAAAAATCCAGGAACACACATCCTTCTACCAGAGAGCACCGATTCCTCAGTAATGTGTACTTTGCCCTCACTTAAATTATCTGACCTTCCTCATCACAGCTAATGTCTTAAATAAATCTCTGGCCACATCCTGCAAAGGCAAATAAGTCTGATCTGAATGAAGGTGGTGTTCAGGCGTTCCTACATCCCTGTGTATTTTGGAAATGGACAAAATGAAAGCTCATCAGGTCATGTAAACCATCTTTCAAACGCTGGTCCTCATGGAATACGTTTTTATCTGCATGTTTACCAAATTAAACTGATATACATCCAATGTATCTGTTTGGAAACTCACCTAAAATGAACTTTAAACTGGTATCTATGATGAAGGGCTATTACAATTTACACATATCAGACTGTCACCCCCAAAGGTCAACTACAAATGAAATCTGGACTCAAAGGTCTGCAGAGGGATGACCTTCCAACACATGAAAGGTTTGGGTTAGCACTCGCCACCTAGGAACACGAAAACTGAAATCATTACACCTGATGGAACCGGAGAACTTAATCTCCTTCCAAGGGATCAATATCTACCTTAGACTTCAAAGAAATGCGAAATGTCGCAAACATCTCCTGTGGTGTGGAAAATTAACTGCCTGAAGAATGGGAATCTGTTCGATAGCAAATGCCCAGATTCTTCTGTTGAGAATAATGTTTACTTTTAGAGCCAGGGTGCATCCCTTCACTGGACATACGAGGAAACTGAGGCCAAGTGAGACTGTTATCAGTTCCCGCCCACCTGATCTGCAATCTGCATGTCAAGTGAGCAGACATGTAATACATTCCAGCAGGGTTCATCAGGACTGAGTGGAGAGTGAGCAGAAAGAGAGTGAGCAAGATGATTATTCAAAAAGCCTTCCTAGGCCAAGCCCAGTGGCTCAGGTCTGTAATCCCAACATTTGGGAGGCAGAGGCAGGAGGTTCACTTAAGCTCAAGGCTCTGAGACCAGCCTGGGCAGCACAGTAAGACCTCATGTCTACCAAAAAAAAAAAAATTATTTTAATTACCTGGGCATGATGGCATGTGTGTGTAGTCTCAGCTACTTGGGTGGCTGAGGTGAGAAGATTGCTTAAGCCCATGGCTGTTGTGAGCCATGATCATGCTACTGCGCTCCAGCCTGGGCTTCACAGCGAGACCCTGTCTCAAAAAATATATATATACACACACACATACACACACACACACACGTATACATACATATATGTATACATGCATACATACATATACGTACGTATGTCTATGTACATGTATATGTGTGCATGTGTACATATATGCATACATACGTGTGCACATGTATATATGTATATGCGTATATGCACACGTATGTGTGTATATGTGTATATACACATATATAGGTGTGTGTGTATCTATATATGTATATATATACATATATGCAAACTGAAAGTGAATCCTAGGTCTTGCTCCTTCACCAGGCCACGATGGGCTGGGTCTCATGATTGCCTTAAGAAAGGCTATCTCCCAGTGTGGCGATTCCTCAAGGATCTAGAACTACAAATACCATTTGACCCAGCAATCCCATTACTGGGCATATACCCAAAGGATTATAAATCATGCTATTATAAAGACACAGGTACATGTATGTTTACTGTGGCACTATTCACAACAGCAAAGACTTGGAACCAACCCAAATGTCCATTAGTGATAGACTGGATTAAGAAAATGTGGCATATATACACCATGGAATACTATGCAGCGATAAAAAAGGATGCGTTTGGCTGGGTGTGGTGGCTCATGCCTGTAATCCCAGCACTTCGGGAGGCCGAGGCGGGCAGATCACATGAGGTCAGGAGTTCGAGACCAGCCTGGCCAACACGGTGAAACTCCATCTCTACTAAAAATACAAAATTAGCTGGGCATGGTGGTGCCTGTCTGTAGTCCCAGCTACCCAGGAGGCTGAGGCAGGAGAATCATTGGAATCCAGGAGGCAGAGGTTGCAGTGAGCCAAGATTGCGCCACTGCACTCCAGCCTGGGTGACAGAGTGAGACTCTATCTCAAAAAAAAAAAAAAAAAAAAAAAGAAAAGAAAAGAAAAAAAAAGAAAGAAAAGGATGAGTTCATGTCCTTTGCAGGGACATGGATGACACTGGAAACCATTATTCTCAGCAAAACTTTCACAAGGACAGAAAACCAAACATCACATGCTCTCACTCACAGGTCAGAGTTGAACAATGAGAACACATGGACACCGGGCGGGTAACATTACACACCGGGGCCTGTCGGGGGGTGGGGCCTGGGGGTGTTGGGAATAGCATTAGGAGAAATACCTAATGTAAATGATGAGTTGATGGGTGTAGTAGCAAGCCAACATGGCACATGTATACCTACATAACAAACTTGCATGTTGTGCACACGTACCCTAGAACTTAAAGTATAATTAAAAAAAAAAAAAAAAAGAAAGAAAAAAAAAAAAGGCCATCTCCTTGAAGGGGAGTGAGCTGGACTCCTGACCTCAGCAGACATCTTTCAATCCAGAGCTTCTTTGTCTTTCTAACAAGTTATTCCTACATTTTACAAACTTACATGTAACACATTTAAATATTAAAATAACTAAACTTATTTTATAATCTATAAATTTTATTGTATAATTTATAAATATTATATATAATACGTATTAAGTATTGTACAATATTTATAAATTATACAAACGCAGATGGCGTTATATCAAATATGAGGGCGGCAAGTACATTTTTAATAAAACAATGGTATCTAAAATAGTTAATTCTTTCCAAAGGGTCAGTATTTTTATCAATTCTGTCTTTTTTGTTGTTGTTTTTTGAAATGAGTCTCACTCTGTTGCCCAGGTTGGAGTGCAGTGGTGCGATCTCAGCTCACTGCAATCTCTGCCTCCTGAGTTCAGGCGGTTCTCCCACCTCAGCCACCCGAGTAGCTGGGATTACAGGCATCTGCCACCATGCCTGGCTAATTTTTTTAAATATTTTTACTAGAGACGGGGTTTCACCATGTTGGCCAGGCTGGTCTCGAACTCCTGACCCCAAGTGATCTGCCTACCTTGGCCTCCCAAAGTGCTGGGATTACAGGAGTTGAGCCAACGCGCCAGTCCCCAGTTCTGTCTTAAAGAAAATAATTTACTTTGGGTTTTCCAGGAGAATAAGATTTCCCATAGACACAGAACCATGGCAGGGTAGCCGCACTTCCTTCCAGAACATTCCCTGTGTTGGAGGGGGTGGGATGAGTCCATCAACAAAAAGGACTGTAAACTACGGCAGCTGGCAACAAGCCGGAACACGAACTCCACGCTCGTGCTGCCTGAAAACACACATACACACGCACATGCGCACACTCCCACACATCGAGTTCACTCACCAATGCCCAGCAGGTTAAATGCCATTGCCAGTCCTCGCTTTTCGGGTGAGAAAACTAAGGCACAGACAGGTTAAATAACTTGCTAAAGGTCACACATCTAGTAACCGGCAAATTCAGGGTTCTGGGCCAGGCATGGTGGCTCAGGCCTGTAATCCCAGCACTTTGGGAGGCCAACGTGGGCGGATCATTTGAGGTCACGAGTTCGAGACCAGTCTGGCCAACATGGCGAAACCCCATCTCTACTAAAAATTTTTTAAAAATTAACCAGGCATAGTGGCACACACCTGTAATCCCAGCTACTTGAGAGGCTGAGGCAGGAGAATCGCTTGAACCTGGGAGGCAGAGGTTGCAGTGAGCCGAGATTGCACCATTGCACTCCAGCCTGGACAACAGAGTGAGACTCCATTTCAAACAAAACAAAACAAAACCCCCACCAAACAGGTTCCTGGCTCCAGACGCCTCATTCTTAGCCACCAAGCTAGTTCAGAGTGAAAATGAAATATGCCCATCTTGAAAGGAGGAGTCCACAATGTATATATTCTTATTTCTACGTTAAAACAAACAAAAGTGCTGATACTGTTTTATAACACAGTATAAAATATGCAAACTGAGGCCAGGCACAGTGGCTCATGCCTGTAATCTCAGCACTTTGGGAGGCTGAGGCGGGTGGATCACGAGGTCAGGAGTTCGAGACCAGCCTGGCCAACATGTTGAAACCCCGTTTCTACTAAAAATATAAAAAAAAATTTAGCCGGGCGTGGTGGCGGATGCCTGTAGTCCCAGCTATTTGGGAGGCTGAGGCAGAGAATTGCTTGAACCCGGGAGGCGGAGGCTGTAGTGAGCCAAGATCGCACCACTGCACTCCAGCCTGTGCGACAGAGCAAGACTCCATCTCAAAAAAAAAAAACTACAAGCAAACTAAATTAGACCCTTTATAGTACTTAAGGTATACACACGTGGAAAACAATAAATTTCGCCAATACTGTAATTTCCAACCTACTGCTCTATTAACAATCTACTTTTAAAAGTCAATTAACACAGAGTCTAAGAGCACATCATTCAGTAAGTGCTGGTCAGTGCTAACGGTACGGCTGAAAATTAAAACCGTATTATATTTTTAGGTGCATACTGTATTCCACATCTATTCTTGTCTTGTGAACTTGAACTGTTAGTCTCAAGAATGAGTGAACAAAGCCTTTACACTGTCACAGGTCTTTGAAAAAACGATGGCTCTGCATGTGTCTGGCTGTCCACGTGTGGGCTGTGTTGGGAGAAGGGAGCAGACAAGATGGGTCACTAGCTGGAGGAAAGGTGACGGGACAGTCACCCCTCTCCCGCTCGAGCACGGCACCAGGTTTGCAGTCACCTGCTCCTCCGCTCTAGTGCATGCTTCCTCCTTGGGAGGCGCGTAAGAAGGATCAGAGTGTCAAAAGGGCTGAAATTTTCAGAGGCCAGCAAACTGCCCAGCTGAGAGGAAGCAGGAAAAACACAGCTGGCTGCATCCTGAGCTGCAGTTGTGAGTACAGTCACCGTATCTGGGTTCACAGTCCCAGTGTCGGCTCAGGTGTTCAGAGGCGGAAGCTGGCCCAGGAAGTGTGGAGTGGGACTCTGAGCTGAACCTGTGGGAGCCCGCAGCCACTGTCTTCCCACCAAGCCAGGCAATTCTTCTGGTGAGGCCTGAAGATGAGGATGTGCCTAAGGACAGCATTCCCAACAAGGAGAGGCTCAGGCAGGAGACCCACGCCAGGATGCTCCTGGCAGGTACAGCCCCAGCTGCACACACCTACGCAGGTACACTCACCATGTCAGCACCAGCCAAAATGGATGTCATTTGCTCCCTGCCAAGAACACGACACCAGGAGAAGCCAGCCTTCTGCTCTCGGTGCCTCCCCCCACGGCATCAAGGGGATGCCTGGGACCCCTTCCCCAGGCCCACAGACAGCCACAGAACAGAGACGGGGGGATCACACATCAAGTCACCTGAGATGGGTCCAAATGGTCACGAGCGTGCTTCCCAAGTCACAGCTTCCAGAGGGGGCTGCAGGGCCCCTGACCCCTCTGGACACCAGCATTCACACTCAAATCCCTGCCCCACCCCACCCCCACCAGGGCTCAGGCCCAACACTTCTCCCGCAGCCAAATCAAAGCCCAAATCCTGGCCAAACATCCTTGAATTCTTAATATTTTAGCTCATTTCCACGGACAAAGCAGATTTTATCCATCTTCTATGAATATATATTTAATCACCGCTCTTCAGTCGCAGGGCGTGGGTAGCCACAAGGAAGGCCAGCCATGGGGCCAGCTCCCTGTGCTCTGATCTCTGGCATATAAAGCTAAAGTTCCTCTCACTAGTTACCTGCTGGCACAACCATTATCTAAGTCTGTAACATTATCTTCAATGGTTAAGCCATGGTGCTTTTGATCCAAAGTAGTCGTACGTTACTTACAAACGACAGTCAAAACGTCAGCGTCAGTACAACACAGATCCACGTAACACCATTCGCATCATATTAGAAACCTAAATATCTGAAAATACCGAATTCACCGAATGACCTTTATTACACTCCAGTGAACAAACCTCATCGATATATTGTGTCAATGCTTTCTTACTCTGAAGATGGAAAGTCACGCCCAACAACGAATATCCACCGTTATTCTCTAAAATCTCAAGAACACAGATTACTCTGCTTTCCAGGCAATGCTCTCTGGTGCCAGCTCTCCGGAAGAAGGCACAGCAGGGATTATGAAAGGTGACGCTGGGACGCAGCACTCAGACTGGCTCTCCAACATAAACACATATTTGGCTTGTACCAGGAATGAGACGAATCCATATGCTGCCAAGTAATCGTTACTCCTCCAGTTCTACGAATAAGAGGACTGGGAAGGGGATTAAGCCAAAGGAAAAAAAGAGCTTTATTCTTCCCGTTTATAATTTTAAGGTAACAATGGTCAATAATTTTCAAGAAAGTAGTTAAATTGAAGATCATGAGAAAACACAGGGGAAAACAGTGAAAGCAAAATACAAGGTTGGCTTATACTTGTAGCTTCGGGATACAAAAAATCCACCTGAGCAAATGTGTATCTCATAGTAACTATAAATACAAACATAGCCACATATGCAATGTTTCTATTTTTAGGTCTTTTGCAAAACTCGTATTACAGCTAAATCAAATAAAACAAAGATATGGTGCTGGGCTGTACAGTGACACATTTGTTTACTGGCATAAGGTAGGCAGGGCTCAGAGACGTAGATAACTAGGCAGAACCACCTCACTAACCGAAGTATTGTTGTGAAGACTAAATCCACTCCACTGAATCAAGACACTGCTTTCTCCACGTGGCAATTTAAATGTGTTCCAACAACCAACAGAAAAGCGTCCATTCTTTCTTGCCACCATCATTGTATTATCCACACACCTGAAATCAGTTTTTGAGTCAAGACTATGCACAGGGAGAATCCGATTAAGATCATGCCCAGCCACCACTCGCCATCTGGATGCCCAGAAGACAAATGGCATCAGTATTGAGAGGGGCTTCATGGCCAAACACAAGCCCAGGCAGCACTACTGTGGGGCTGGCAGGCGGGAAAAGGAGAGTGGGAAGCAGGGACCTTCCACCCAGCACTTTGCAGCTGACAGGCAGAACTCTTACTACGTCTCAGGTGAGCCGGCAGAATATACCAGGATTTCAAGGTGGGGGCGGGAGGCAGGCAGGCAGGCAGGCAGGAGGACAGTCCAAAGAAACTTCAGACAATTATCTTCCTTTAAATCTGGGAGAAAAGTAACCGCTGAGAGAAGACCAGGTGAAAAATCAAATCCTAGATTCTGAAAGGACTCTAGACCTTGAAAACTAGGATGGGACTTGAAGACCACCAATTCTACCCGCGACCACACACACAGCCCCCATCCTAACAGTCCCTCACCAGCCCGAGTCTGGGTGCCTCCAGAGATAGGAGAAGCCAGCTTCTTCCGCATCGGAACAGCTCTGCTTGTGAGAGATGACTTCCTAATTCGGAGCCCAAATCCTTTTGCCTTTAAGTTTCCTTAAGCAGCACTAGACACTGTGTCCTTTCCAGGTCTGTTTCTCTAACACTAGGAACAAAGCCTCCAAGCTCCAGCCTCCTCTTCCAAATGACACATCCACAGTGTCTTCAATGAACTTGGCTTCCAGAGTGTTCATGAACCAGATCAGGAGAGCAGAGTAGACATCTATGAACAAATCCAAAAGAGAACAGACTCTCAGAAGGTTGGGATTCTAGTTTGGCAACTGAAATAGCCAGAAGAGTGAGATATCCAAGTATCTTGGAGCTGCCAACGAGCTGCACTGGCACCAGAGGAGCAAGACCAGCGCCGCGCAGGCCCATCAGCGCCATAAGCGACTGTGTCCGCTCCTGAGGCAGCAGCACTTACGGCACAGGAAAGCAAGTCACAAACACACATCCTCAAGGCCAAAACCCTGCTTTGCACATTTCACAGAACAACTGGTTTTGCTTTTTTTTTTTTTTTTTTTTCCCTGTAAAGAGCTAATGGGGGCAGAAAGGCAGAAACTGGATAAATATTCTTCCCTCACCTCCACCAACAGAAGTGGTATCTGAGTGATTCTGATCCTGTGTAGGAGTCAGAGAGGGCGGGGCCCGTGTCAGAAAGGCTGGTGGCATTGTTCACCGAGTCAGTCTCAAGTGCCTGACGGTCAGCAGACTAGCTCAAAGAAGCCCTTGCAATGACAGGCACAGAGAGCAAAGGAACACAAGATTCCCTCTGACAGTCGTCTCAAACAAATGAACATCCACTCAAACGATGCCCCCAAAGGCCGTACAGAGAAAAAAGGAGCGTTCCTGCACGCTGACCAAAACACCCGGCACACGACGTCGCGTGAAATCTTGGACCTAACGATCACACCAGAAACAGATTCAAAATATTTTCACCATTCCCAACAAAGGACAGTATAGGAAAGCAACTATCATTTTCCCTTCCACTCCCACCGACCAAAATGCACCTCATAAAAATTATCTTCATTTGTTAGACAAGGAGCCGCTGAAACAATCCCTTCACAAGCCTCTCACTGGTACACCCTGGTACTGAATGAGAGAGGAGAGGACTCCCATCTTCTGACCCAGGGAAGCGTGCTGCCCGGTAAGCTTTCGGAGTCTTTAGAGCTGTTAGTGATGTCACAATTAAAAATCAACCAGGAAAATGAACACAATAAAAGATTATAAGAAAACAAAGGGCCAAGACCCATTGTTGAATTAAAACTAGCTAAATGAAATTAAAGGAGCAGCTACATTCATGTCTTAATAGAAGAAGAGAGAACTAGCAAAGGTGAGTGCATGTATCAACAATGGGAAACACAGTTCTAGGATTGTCATCCATAAGGAAAAATCAACACCACAGCGGATTCTAATTTGGGCTGAACAAAACCTAAACCAAAACGATCATGGGCAGATGGTACTTCTTTCTAAATAACGAAGAGACAATAATCTCCCCCCTTTCTGCTAATCCATTGACCTTAATACCAATTCTGTTCTTAATCACCTGGCAACATGAGTGCAGCTGTGCGCACTTCAGCTCATCACGAGACTACCCTCAATAACTAAAACTTTTTTTTCGTTATTTCACTCACTGTGACATCATTTTAAGTTAATATAATTGTTTCGAATCATTACAGGAAAATAAATTGACAATAGCCTAAAGGAGAATTCCTATCAGAAACAAAAACCATATACCAAAAATAGTTTTCAAAAACAAAAACACCAAAGCTCACTGTAGAAAGAGTAACATCCTGTTTTATGTTTAGTGTTAGCATTAGTCATAAAGATCTGGGGAACACGAATAAATTCTTAGCAATTAACTACAGAAATCCCAAACACCTTGCTGGTGGAGTCGTCTCTACCTGGTAAACTCCTACAGATCCTACAAGATCCAGCTCGTTTACCCCTCTGTGAGGCCTTCATTAACTCCTTCCCATTAACTCAAGGACATTCAATTCACTCCCTCTTCTAGTTCTCTCATTAGTTCCTCCCACAAACATTTACTAAAATCTACGTGTCAAGCGCGGGGTCTATAACTCTGCCGTACACAGAGGAATGATCATGCTTCATGCCCAGGAAGGACTCACTAGTTAGAAGTGGCAGGCATGTATGCGAGGTTATTATTATACAGTGCGACTAGTGCTCTCATGGAGATATGCTGTGCAGAGAAATAGTCATATCTTCCCTCAAGTACCCCGTGAGGCTGTGATTCATTCAATCGTTTCCATCTCCTCCAGTGTGCTACTGACCTGTGAAGACAGGAACTGTGCTCTAGTTAGCCCCAGCTCCCACTGCCTAGTGAACGCAGAACACACCATAGAAACGCAATATATGTTTGTTAACGCATTAGAGACAACAAGATTACTTAAAAAAACAAAACTACTGGTGCTTTATAATTGGGTCTTACAGCTCCAAACAAAAGGTATTTGTTAACTGTATAACCCAATAATTTGCTGCAATGTGCGTGTTAACACTGGAGGACCTCTGGAGCAGATGTACTTTTTGAACATTCCCCTGGTGGCAGGATATTCCACCCCAAGTCATCAAAGAGAAAGATGTTAACAGGTGACCTATGCTGAAACTTGGGCTCCATTCTAAGGAAATAAACACAGGACACAGACCCCGGCTGGCTTAGAAGGTTCCCTGGCTGACCTTCAGCACAGCTCTTCCATGTACCCCAAGTACAACTGCTCTGTCTCCAGGAGAATAACTTTAGCCCTAAACAAAAATAATGAGGAGTTTCCCAAATTGCTATCTGGAGTCATTTACAAAAAGCAAGCAAACTCTAGGAATATTCAATTGTAACAACAAAAGACTGTAGCTAATCAATTCTAATAACAAAAAACTGTGATCAGTTCAAAATGTTTCAAATGAGAAACACTGAATTACATAGTTTCCTTACAAGTGTCCTTTTCAGGAACAAACCAAATTTAAAAATCAAAATTTATCAAATTGTTTCATTTAATTGCTGTGTCCTCACATTCTCCACTGAAGGTTGTTTAAAATGATTAAAAAAACAAAAACAAAAACAGGGTGCGGTGGCTCATGCCTGTAATCCCAGCACTTTGGGAGACCGAGGGGGTGGATCAAGAGGTCAAGAGATGGAGACCATCCTGGCCAACATGGTGAAACCACCTCTCTACCAAAAATACAAAAACTATCTGGGCATGGTGGCGGGCGCCTGTAGTCCCAGCTACTTGGGAGGCTGAGGCAGGAGAATCGCTTGAACCTGGGAGGGGGAGGTTGCAGTGAGCCGAGATTGGGTCACTGCACTCCAGCCTGGCAACAGAGTGAGACTCCATCAATAAAAAAAAAAAAAAAAAAAAAAAAAGGTCTATCACCCTACAGTAATTGAGTGATATAAATCAAGGGAATCAGAAATTCAAGAACAAAGCCAGTCATAAAATGTGCTGTCAAAAATTAGTTGTAAATTACTAATCTTAAAAGCTAACCTCAGTAAGAGTATCAATGAATCACTTTATTACTGTAATCAATCCTCCCAGACAGCTAGAGAACACCCTAAAGACACTGAATGCTCTGGATGGGCATAGTCAGTGTGGACTTCACTCCCAGCGCAGCTGGTTCCAGGGCCGGCCCGGAGAGCATCCACTGGGATGCAGAGCATGCGCTGCAAGGGGACACCCTACAGTGTCATTAATCATTTATTATTTGATCTTTCCTTGCATTAAATTATACTTGAGTCAACGGACTCTGCCTCAATACATGTGTATTAGGTAACACGAAACTGCCCTTGATGTGACACAGGGTCTTTCTGGAATGTCTGCTGGCTAGCTGCTATCAGCTGCAAGCCTTACATAGAGGCAGCAGCCCTGAACTCAGGGAGGCAACTGTTCTGCGTTAGGGGGAAGAACTGGGAAGAGCCTAAATAGACAAGTTCCAACAAGGATCAGAGAGTACAAGAGAATCATCCTACAAAAGGTAGGTGCTCCAATCCTTTCATCCTTAACGCCTTGAGTTCAGAATACAGGCAAACCAAAGGCGCACATATGTAGGAGCCCGTGTGTGCTTTAAAATAAGACTCCAGCCATCTTGCTTCCCTGTGCTAATGGAAATACCTCGCCTAAGCATTTAACGCTGAGAAGCCAAATAGACTATTTAACGCAATAAGTACTTAGTCTTTAGTTTCCTGTAGCCAATTCAAAAATTTACTTAGCTGTTTTAAAGAAGATGGAAAGATTCTAACAGAAGGAAAACCTGCACAAGCTGATGTCATTTTTAATTTCCTTTATATTTTCAAGGACTCTAAATTTTAAACATTATGGCCAAGATGCAGAGAAAGCCAGTGGTGCTTCTCATCATGCTTATCATGTTGCAGATCTACGACAGTTTAGCTGTCAATCTAAAATCCAAAAAGGTCTGAGAATGGAAGGAACTTCTTTTCATAAATGGTTGGCAAATTATTTTGGTGGCAAAACCAGACTCTAACCTAACTGGCATGAGGCTATTTTTAATCACTATTTATTTCACTGAGTGTGGATATCTCAGGCTTTGCTGCAAAATACTAGTGTGTTATTACAGGGCGCCACCCGACCTCACAGGCAGTGTTCTACAACACACACCATTTTACCTTCCTCAGATCCAAAATTTCCGAGTTCTACAAACTCACCTGTCCCCAGTGGTTTGGGGACTTGCATCCTATGGACATTTACAGGGAAACCGAGCTTGGGCTCTATTGCATCTGACTCTTACCTTAGAGCCTCTCATCTAAATTCAAAATCTTATACAGCACCTAAATTCTGAATAATTTATGTCACAGGAAGCAAACATGTAAAGACTGGAGAAGTGTAATAAAATGAGAGGTTGTGATACCTGTGGGGATTACAACTTTTACCTGTAATAGACACTGGTATCACCAAAATCCTAAGAATATTGATATTTCAGACATTTTAGCCAAAGGCAAAGAATTTATCCAGGTGAAACATGTAGCTTTTTTGAGTACGTGATTACTTAGAACTTCAGAAAAAAGTGAGGCCCTAGAGTTCTGACCATATGTGCTGTAATGTAGTTCATTAAATTTCCATTTTTCTATACAACTCACAATGCTAGTAATATTATGTCTCAGACCAAAGTAATTCCACCCAGAGAAGGACTGACCACAAAGAACAAACTGAGCATTACTATAAACATTCCAACACACGTCACCCCCTTACTACTCCAAATCTACTATCAATCCATTTGACCAGAGAGGAACTACCCAAACGCCAAATGCTTTTAACTTGTATCAAGAGGGACCACAACGAAACGCATCCTCTCTAAATCATGTCTGTGCCTTTCTCTTTCTCTCTCTGATACAAACTCGTCTGGAACCAATGCAGCTAATTACTGTTTTCTTCAAAGTCCACAGAACAAAGATGCAAGCCTGCTATTAGAGAACTGGGACCTTCAGGTCTTAACTTCCTCTGAACGCCAATGATGACAGGAGCAACTTCGTGCAAACCAATTCTTTTAACAAAATAACACGCATCACTTTCTAATATTTTAAGAGAATACACGACGGGAAGTTTCTGGAGGCTCTGACCCCCAAATGCTACCTACCAAAAGGTTAACTGATTCCTGCAGTGCAATACCATATCTGGCTGGAGATCCCTCCCTGCAAAGTCCCTGTCAGAGGACACAAGGGAACAGACACCTGAGGTTTCAGAACAGGCTGCAGGGCTGCAGTTTTCCTGCCCCTTTGCTAGCCTACATTACGAGGAAACAGATCCGGTCCCAGACTCGCTCTCCACATTAAGATGCCACCTGGCAGGAAAGCTGCGGAGAGAGGCCTCCGTCCCGCCCTGCGCCCCACCACTGTAGTGAAGTGTCCTCACAGCCAGCTCAATACCGAGGGCCACGGAGTCATCTGAGGCCACACCACAGCATTCACAGATGGTAGCACCAACAGGGAGACGACTGCAGGCAGGGAGGGGCGCCAGGATGAATGCCGGCTTTTCCCACCCAGGCAGCGGCACCTGTGCGGCGGCGACCGGCGAGCCTCGGCTCCCTGGGGCGGCCTCACAGGTGTCGCGGGCAGCCAGTTCAGGGCCCGCTCCCGCAGAAGGCCCAGCCAGAACGCGAGCGAGGTCGGCGCCGCCTGGCAAGGCGACCTGTCCCGGGTCAAGCTCTCCTTGATGAAGGTGGTGGACCCCGAGGGAAACTGGCACGCACAGCCAGGCGCAGGGGCAGCCAGAAACCCCAGGACCGCTGCGCCCTGCTGGGGAAAACCGCAGTACCCGAGTTCACTTCTCTCCAGGCCACGTGCCGGCTACCGACCCGGGAGGGCGGGTTCCATGGCCACTGTGGAGCCAGCAAGTCCCCGCCACGCCCCTTCCCGTCCCGGGACCCCCGGCCACGCT
>NW_012102143.1:4387558-4412816 GCF_000951045.1 Mandrillus leucophaeus | reverse complement strand
TCGGCGCAGCGCGGACCGGAGCCTCCGGGGGCCTAGCCTAGCACCAGCCTGCACCCTAAAACCACGCACACTTTGGGGCTTGGCCTGCAAAAACAAAACTAGGGGCATATCTCACCTGCTGCGCGTTTATATGAGGCATCTTTCCTAACCATGCAGCCTCGAAGATGCAACTCATGTGACTCGTTTAAAAAACCAAGTATCTTTGGTACCTGTTACTCCTAACCTCACCTAGGAACAAGCAGGCTTCCAGGAAGACAAGAACAAAGAGATGTGACTGTGAGGGGAGGGTGCTGTTTACACCAATGCCCTGCCAATGATGGGCCACAATCTGCCTCCTAACATAATTCTGTCTTGTTTTCATTTTCTACTAGCAATAATCTCACCCCAGATAAACTTCTATGGTACCATACACTACCATACCATACCATACATACTCTGTGCAAAGCTTCTAAAATAATCTCGTAGGGTTATTTTACCAATGTGTGGGGAAAGATTCCTCACAGGTAAGCACTTACTCCCCATGACGACAGACAGGAAAATACTGTGGTTAAGAGCAAGAAGACAGACGTGCCTGCCCGCAAGCCAGGCTTATCCACTGACAAACCACCTGCTTTTCCACCTGTAAAATAGGAGCGCCGATAAAAGCTCCTAAACTTTGAGCATTCTTGTGAAGATTAAATTGATTAAAATCCTATGTGCCAGGCATTCTGTGTACATGCTAAATATTCACCATTAATACTGAAAACTGAACGTCTCTTCCATCAAATCCCCCACTTCCTACCTGGTGGGCTGACAGATACTGGTCTTGGATATTATCCCAGGCCACACAATGTTTAGACATAGGTGATCAACTTATCAGTTCCTCAGGCTGTCTTAAACACAGATGTATTGTTTCAGAGTTTCCTTGATGAAAAAGTTTCAGAAGGAAAAATACAATGTCCCCTAATCACACCACATGCTTACACGACCTTCTCCAGACCTAGAAATGCCACAGCTTGCTACAGGCTGTTTCTGGGCAAGGTGCTGGTGGCCAGGCCAGGGGGAAGCATTACTTTGGGATATGCTATTTGCAGGCAGGGATTGTCAGGTGCCAACTTTCCCTACTTTAATCTTATTGTGGGGGTACCTATTGTGTTCACGGCACTGGAAGTGGCATAAAAATGAATTGGACAAGCTCTCTTTTGAAGGAAGTTATAGAAGTTATAGCCTAGGAAATCTGGATTTTATGACAGTTTGAAATTTAATATTCAGATTTAATGAAATATATCAGAGTGCTAGGTGATTCACTTTATTTTTCTTGAAAGGATACTTTAAAATACACCTGACCACCCTCTGTGGCCTCGACCTCAACATGATTTTCACCATCATAGGGTCACACCTCAGCCTACCAGCTACTCAAACTTTAAAGCCTCTGGATGTGGTACCTCTGATTACGTCCTCATTGTAAGGAGGGGTTCCCAAGACAGAATCATTTTACCTTTTGAGTTTCAATAAAGAAGCCCTCTTTGATAAGAACCAAGAACCCCCAACTTCTAGAGTGGGAGCCAGGCGGGATTCATCTGTCAGAATGGTTCAGAATGATAGCCTAACGCCCATCTGGTTAGGGAGATGCAGAGGCTTGGAGACAAAGGGCACTTCCCCAGGGCTACACAGCTCCTCAGTAAGGGTGAAATCTGGGGTTTGGGGGTCACACTGCCTGTGCTCATTTTTTTTTTTGTCTTAGTAAGCATCAGCATTCTGCTTTGTTGATAACAAAGACAAAAGTAAACATGTGAATATTACTAAACTCCAAGCAAATCAAATGTAAATGTTATCTTGACATTTCCAGGTAGCATTTTTAGCAAACTTTCAGACTTACTCATTTTTCTATTGGTTCATTTATTCATCGAATATATATTGAGTACCTACTGCAATGCTACACAGTGACAATACAGGGGTTCTGTCCTCAAAGAATTGACACAACACCCAAAAAATGCTAAGACTACGTGATTTGACCACAAAAGGACAGTGAGGGAGATAAAAGCTTCGCGATAATGCCAGAGACAGCTCCAGTGCCATACCGTCTCTTTAATGATGAACACCACTAAAATTTGGCAAAAGTCTAAAATGTTATCACTGCAGCTGTACAGACTTAAAGGTCACCCAGGTCTGTAAGTTGAGAAACAGAGCAACGTGGAAAGACAGAGATCTTTGCTACTGTCAAGGGTGGGACCAGAACCCTGGGCTCCTAACTTAGCCAGGTGCGGGAAGGGGAGATCAATTCCCACGATTTGAGACCATGGCTATGTTCAGATACTGAGATGAACTTTAATATGAAAGTAGCTTGTCCAGAATTAAGATATGCAAATCTATCTCACTTGTTATCTGAAGCATTCATAGAGCCCAAAGTAAAAAATAAAGTAGTACTCCTTCAGGGCTAAAATACTGGACTGTTTGTCTCTCCCAATTACTGTACCTTTGTCTAGAATCCATCCCAGGTTTTGCACTTTGCCATATGAGATGCAGGCTGCAGAGTAGAAGAATCCATTCCGTCCACCTTAGATGACACTGACTCTTCCAGGGAACCTCTTTCAGCCATAGCCAGTGTGTTTGTGATCCTTCAGCATTTCCACCTCAGAAGGAAGCACTTAGTTTCCACACCGATCATAATAATGCCATGTCAAGTACGACTGTGGGTGCTGAAAAACCTGGTCAGAGAGAATTGCCTTTCCCCACTGCCCTAGAGAGATGGGCTCTCCCGATGCAAAGAAGACACATGCTCCCGACATGTCACTCCAAAATCTAAATCCCCTTCTACAAAGCCAGACCAGTCTTTTTTGAAGAGGAAAAAAAAAATCATAATACTATATATGTTCAGATGGCATTATGCTTTATTTTCCTGTGGTTTTTTAAACTGACTCCACTAGACTGTCATTTCTTGAATTTTTCCATGCCATGGAGCATACCACCATTTTTTTTTAAAGCATGTAGTTGATTTCACTGCTACCTCAAAACCAAAGAGCAGCCGGGCAATGCCTCCGTGCTGCAGGGACTAATGCCGCCCGAGAGACGAAGACTGCAGAGGAGAGTTCAGGAAAGGTGCCAGCCCTAGCTAACCCCCATTCATCACCCTCAGCGGCTGGCTTCGCTCCCTTAGTTCCAACTTTATGAGATGCTTTGGCCACCCTCCCACGACTCCTCTGTCCCGGGTCATTTCTAGCGACCTATAAATCAAACATTCTCCTTGAGAATAGTATTTCCAAGTGTTGCTAGAGTCGATAAGCCTTATTTAAAGGAAACTTCTGGTAGCCAGTCAGTAGAGCCATCTGCTACACAGGCTGGCTTTCCAAATAACAGAACCTGACAGCCAGTAATCACGTTTGCAGTATCTTAGCAGAACCGCGTCTGCTGACTGTAGAAACTGGCCAACCACTGGTTCTGCCCTGGCCCGAGCATGCCCACCCCGGGAGCCAACCAAGAGCCCCTCCATGGGCACATCAAAGGCTATTTTCTGGTAGCCAGTTGACTGACAGATACATGTAAGGAGAAGCAATTAGAAAGACAGTTATGTCTTATTAATACTTTTATATTTTTAGCATGAGACTCAAATTCTCATCTGAGAATGTCATGGTAGAATGGTTTCTAAGCTAAGATTTGCCATGATGCTCAGCTTCTAGGAACTGAAAATTCTGCATGCATCTCTTTGCCTGGCACACTCCAGCTGAACTCACTGGGGATCCCATTTTTCTCATTTTAAAAGCTGAAGGTTAAACATGGAACTGTAAAAGAGATGAGGACTTGACCCTTATCTGCTAGTCGAGGAAGGACTGGTATGGTCTGTCTCTAAGGCAGGAACATTGATCCAGCAGGAAAAAAGACCCCGGAAGGCCCTCTGAGCACCTGCAGCATCCTTCCTGTGTTTTTTCTTAAGGACCAACGACAGCAATTCCTGCCAACAGAACACTGGCCATTTCTATTGTGTATGAACACACCACCACACAGACAGGCTAGAGGGCAGTGACAAGATCATAGCTCACTACAGCCTTGAACTCCTGGGCTCAAGTGATCCTCCTGCCTCCTGAATAGCTGGGACCACAGGCATATGTCACCACCCCTGGCTAATTTTTAAATTTTTCTGTAGAGAGGAGGGTCTTGCCATGTTGCCCAGGCTGCTCTCAAATGCCTCGCCTCAGGTGATTCTCCCACCGTGGCCTCCTAAAGTGCTGGGATTTACAGGCGTGAGCCAACATGCTTGGCTAATTTTTTTTTTCATTTATTGTAAAGATGGGGGTCTCACTATATTGCACAGGTGGGTCTCCCTTGTTACGCCTGCACCTGGCTAAGGGTTGAGCTGGCATCACTCACACATACCTTATGCTCTGAGAATGGGAACTGCCACGTTACTGAAGAAGAGGCTTTAGTTCTACCCACGCATGAGGAACACGGGAGATTCAGGCCCAGTTTCCTTTCCTCCATGCAGCCAACAGGAAGCATCGGACCCCACACTGAGACTTCATTTCCACTTAAACAGGCCAGTGAGAAGCAAGCTTGGTTTTAAAGCAAGCCAGTAAGTGTCCGTTGTGAGTAGATTCTTATTACCAAACAAAAGGAAAATATTAGATATTTCTTGGTAGTTTTTCTTGCCAAGTGTCAGGCAAAGGTGACTTAAGATATTAAATCAGGCCGGGCATGGTGGCTCATGTTTGTAATACCAGCACTTTGGGAGGCCGAGGCGGGTGGATCACCTGAGGTCGGGAGTTTGAGACCAGCCTGGCCGACATGGTAAAACCTTTTTTATATCTGTAAAAATACAAAACAAAAATTAGCTGGGCGTGGTGGTGTGTACCTGTAATCCCAGCTACCTGGGAGGCTGAGGCAGGCAAATCGCTTGAACCCAGGAGGCAGAGGTTGCAGTGAGCTGAGATCATGCCACTGCACTCTAGCCTGGGCAACAAGAGTGAAACTCCGTCTCCAAAAAAATAAAAAATAAAAAAAAAGCTGTATATTAAAACTCGATCTATTTAAGCATTGTTTTATAGAGCCAACACAAACAACACTGAGCAGCCACTTTACAAACACAGCAGCTCCCAGTTCTGGCCACAGTTAGAGAGTCACCAAAGGAACTCCCATCGACCATCCAGCCTTCGAGCTCAGGGACAGGAGGGATGCGGTCAAGGGTAACACACAACACTGCAGCTGTCTATCAGACAGCCTCCAAGCAGCTCTGGAGCTTGTGCGCAGAAAAACCAAGACATCCCTACAAATTATCTGATCTTCCTAGTATTAGGTACACAGGGGAACAGGCCTCTTTGGTAACATTTTCCTCTACAGGATTCACGGGAGGGAACTCTTCTAATATCGCCATCTGTACGATGGTCTTCATGCAGACATTCCTTCTCAAAGCACAGGGAAGACTCAGATTTGGATTCTCCTAAGAGCCTCCTGGAGTAGGAACGAATACCACGAACTGTCAGAGAACAATGACCTAAATATGTTTGACAACATCTGGATGTTTACCAAGCTTTTCTTTAGATCCACTGACCTCAAAGATTTAGAAAATCCATGACTTACATGAAAATCACATCGAGGCCACAAACGATGCCCTGGGAATTTCTGCCAGCCCCATTACAAAGCCCAGCTTCTGGAAGAGCGTCATTTTACACAGTTCTCCCTTCTGCATCCCATCTGGGATTTGGCTGCAGAGATATCTGAAAAATCTTTCATCTGTGCCGAGGGGACTTGAATATTTGATGTATCTTTTTCCTCTAAATGTGGAAAGCAAAATGCCTACGATGCCACTTCAAAGCCCAACCCCAGGCTGCTGCTCCCGTCCCAGCAGAGGGAGGGACATGATTGCTCCCCTTCCTTTTTTTTTTTTTTTAAGACAGAGTTTCGTTCTTGTTGTCCAGACTGGAGTGCAATGGTGCAATCTCGGCTCGCTGTAACCTCCGCCTCCCAGGTTCAAGCGATTCTCCTGCCTCACCCTCCCAAGTAGATGGGATCACAGGCACCCGCCACCACGCCCAGCTAATTTTTTGTATTTTTAGTAGAGGCGGGGTTTCACCTTGTTGGTCAGGCTGACCTCAAATGATCCACCCGCCTTGGCCTCCCAAAGTGCTGGGATTACAGGCATGAGCCACCACACCCAGCTCCCCTTCCTCTATTAGACAGCGTGTCCCTAGCTCTGTGTTCCCCAGGCTTGGAGGAAAACACATCAGGGGCTGCTGGGAGCGGCAGCTACCCGCCCTCCTAGTTGAAATGTGCATGGGAGCTCTTAAGAAAGAACTGGGTCCCCGGGATCACGTCTGACACAGTAAGATGGAATAAAACCTCTGCTCACCATGTACCAGTCAGCAGTGGCCAGGAGCACTGAGCACGGTGAGGGGTTCTTGCAGCGGGGCAGGGGGATGAGGGACACAGAGGCTGGGTGTGAGCCCCGAGAACCCCAACTCCTGCAGCTGCTGAGCACCTTTGCTGAGTTATGACACCGTGCTATCTTTCCTCTGTCCAAAATCACCAACTTCGGCCAGGCATGCTGGTGTGCACCTGTAATCCCAGCTACTTGGGAGGCTGAGGCAGGAGCCTCAGCTTGAACCCAGGAGGCCGAGATTGCAATGAGCCGAGATGCCACCACTGCAATCCAGCCTGCGCAACAGAGTCAAAAAAAAAAAAAAAAAAAAAAAAATCACCAACTTCCATGAAGGCAGAGACTGAGTAGGGGAATGATAAACTAAATTGTGATGGCCACACGATCTACATTACTTCAAAACCGCTGTGAGTCCTCCCCTCCAAAGACGCACTCTGTCCCGAGGAGTGTGGCTGAAGGTGGGACCTGGTTGATTACGTACCAAGACTTTCCGAATCTGGAAAAGGAGGTTAACTCCTCATCAGCTCAGCTCTGCGCACTGACTGAGGGATCAGAGGCAGCCTGCACAGACACTCTCTAAAGCCATGCCACAAGTTAAGATGTGACTACCTGGCATGACACTTGAGTGGATACACCAAGCTGGGATTCATGTGCCACCACCCTGGGTCCCATTTTTCCTGGTCACTGCCTCACAGTCACTCCACCCTAAAGGAGCTGAGTAGGGTGGTCAGCCTGGAGGTGGAGGACCAGGCCGTGCCGCCTCCTCAGCGCCATGGTCTTTTCCTTCCCTGAGTTCCTGGGGCCTCCTCCCATGGCCACACCCCAACTCACCCAGGATAACGCTGCCCTACAGTCTTGGCCTCCAAAAGCCCTTTCTCTGCCCACAACTCCCAGGTTGGCCATCCTTTCTTTCTGGAACTTCCCCTCCAGCTGTAGGGGAGTTGACTGTCTTGTATCCTTTCCATCCCAACTCAGAGCTGCCTCCTGGCACCTCCTTCTCTGTCCAGCAGAGGCCAAGGGATATCACTGTATCACTGTCCACTCCAGACACGGCCCCACCTGTACCTGGCTCCTGTAAGACCTCACCTGGGCATGCCCCAAAGGCGGATCTGTACCAACTCCAGCGCACTGGACCAGTGTTCTCCAAGTACGGTCCACAGATCAGCAGCAGGGGCTTCACCCGGAAACCTGACCCCACCCCGAGATGCCCCATGTCTCCCGGAGATTCAGGGGAGCACGAGCATCAGAAGCCCCAAGTCCACCTCACCAAGCCCAGCTGCAGATGCACACGTGTTGGGGCTGCTTCCAGCATCCCACAGCCCCACCACCCCCACAGCCCTGGCCAGCCCGTTTCCCATTCCTAGGATTCCTTTAAACTATCACTGCCCCATCCCCTCAGTAGGATGGCCTCCGGCCATGACTTCAGAGCTCCCTCAATGTCCTGCCTCCCGCCCACACCCAACTCTCTGGCTCAGAGTTGGCAAATGGACCCTGCACCCTCAATCACAGTCACTGCCTTTCCTTCACTCGGCAGAGGAGAACACTCGATTACGTCCCACTTAACAGAAAACACAAACGGCCTGCCTCTCCGCCCTCCCTCCCTCCAGCCCTCCCTCCAGCCCCCCCTCCAGCCCTCCCTCCAGCCCTCCCTCCAGCCCTCAACAAAAGCCTGTCCTCCGCCTGCCAATCTCTCCCCACTTGCGTATCTGTCTGAACCACCCGAAGAGTCCACTCTCCCTCTACTGGTCACAGCCTCTTCCTCCATCCCGGGATTCCCACAGCACACGCGTCCTTGCTGACCCACCCCCAGACACAGCCTACTCTCAGGAAACCATCCTTACTCCTGCAGTCAGAGTCTGAGGGTACGATTCTGTTTGGAGCCCTCAGTGAGTCCCTGTCACCTGCAGAATAAAGCATCCATTTCCTTAACCGGTATTCAAGGCCCCAACACTCTCCAGTCTCCCCAGTTGCACTGAGTGGCTAAGAAGCTGGGGTCCAAGGCCACAAGGATGCAAACCACTTGTGACCTCGGGAAAGTGACCTTGAGGCTCTGCATCAGGTTTTCATTTCTGCAAAAACGAGACAATAACAATACGGTAGCTGTGACAATAAGATGTGATGACGTATGGGAAGCATCTGCTCCAATGCTGAAAACCAACAGGGGCTGTTTCTGCTGCATCCCAGGATTCCCCATCTAAACACACCAGTGTCCTTTCTAGTTCCCAACCACACCATACCCAGTCTCGCCACTGTCTCCTGCTGGCACCAGCAGGATGCAGCTCAACTCTACACATCACTGGGGCCTGGACTGAGGAGTCCCCGAGCTCTTTTCCCTGCTGGCTCTGACCCCGTCTTCTCCCCTCACACCTGGGCACACCTGTGCGCACCTGGGCATCTGTCACCCTGCCCTGACACTTCCATTTATAGAACCCCCTCCTTCAGTCAAGGACAACTTCTGTCTCTCACCCTCAAGCCCTTATCAATGTTCTGCTTAATAAATGCGGCTTGGTGGTTGACTTAATCAATCCAGGTAATGCCTCAGTCATGTTACCAACAACAAGGTTGGTCAACTTGTGCTAAACCCCCAGGAAGCCCATTTACCCTTCCACACAGTGCCTCCCCCACCATGACCCCGCAAGTTTATCTATGAAGTCTCCAGTGGTTAGGGAAAGACACAGAGAAGAGGGTGATTCACTTCTTCCTCTGGCCACAAAAACCCTCGGCGCAGCTGATCTTGGGTGGCCGCCCCCCTGAGAAAGCCTGTCCCTCCCTCCCTCGGTGGAAAACATGAAAACACACTCACTGTGTGTGCTGAGGGGGTGGGGAGCATCCCAGAGTGTGACTGCCTGGGAAAAGTCAGACTGGTGGCAGCTGCTTCATTTCAGAGAATGGGATGCTGGTCAGACAGAGGGGACTGCAGACTTGAGGGACCCATGCAGGGGTGCCTGTGGGCCTGTTCCTTCCCTGCCCACCCCACCAGCTTGGGCCCATGCCAGGCCCACTGCACAAGGAGCCAGATGTAGATTCACAAGTCCCTGACCCTCCCAGGACCAGAGGTGGCTGGCTGGTTCCCCAGACTTCGCATCCAAGGGCTTATCTGCAGAGGCCAGGGCCCTAGCTGAGAAACAAAGAAATATACACTATTGATCCAGGGCTTAGAAGATCCATTAAGAAACGGAATACTTGGAATAACTGAGAACTGTTTACAGAGAGGATAATAATTGAACCCATCCCCAGAGTTGATGCAGGGATCTGATAGCTCTCGGCACCTGGACCTGCACAGGTTCTCAAAGGAATGGTTGCTGTGCTTCAAATAGCACCTTCAGGGGAGCTGTAAAGGGACCCTGAGCAGGGCATCGACGTCTGGGAAGTGACCCACAAAGACACATGTTCAGATAGCACCCTGACTGTCAAAGGATTTCCCCAGAAGCCACAGTTGTTGGAAATTTTGAAAAAGGTGACAGGTTCAGCCTGCTCAGCTGACACCCCTTCCCAATGCACCAAGACCAATGCTTAAGGAGGACGTGGTGGCACTTCAGACGTTAATTCAGTTCATCCATTCTACCCCGAAAGTGCCCCGGAGAGGTAGGTACTATTACTATCCCGATTTTACAGACACAGAAAAACATCAAAAGTCAGCCACAGGTTAAAAGGGTCCCTGGATCTCACTGTAAAGGGTGGGGCTGGATTGAAGTCCACGACCCACTCATCAGATTCACAGAAACACACAAACTCTTCTCGGCGGGGTGTGGGAATCCAGCTCCAGGGCCTTCCCCAGGGCAAGCCCAGAACAGCAGGTGGATTTGCAAAAGGAGGCCGGGGTGGAAGTTGGCAGGGCGGGAACAATGGAGGGCCTCTCAAAGGAAAGCGAGAGCTGTACATTTTGCTAGGCTGCTTCAGAGTGAGAGCAGGAAGGAGGAAAGAGGAGGGAGGGAGGACAGAGAGAAAAGCAATGTGCTAAAAGAGCTTTCGGAGAAAGTACCCAGAAATGGTAGTCAAAAGGGGTAAAACACCAACAACAAAAACAGAAGGTCCCTCACTGGTATTCCAAGGGGGAGGGCGCTGAAAACTCAAGGCTGATTGGGGTAAAACAGGCTCCCATTCATTTGAATGTCAAAGGACAAAGGAACAGCCCAGTGATTAGGATTATCTCCCAAATCCCGCCCTCACCACGAAGTCCCCAGTTTCCTTCCAGAGTTCCTGGAAAGGCTGGGCAGGTGTTCCTTGAGCTGGCTCTGCCCTGCCAACAGCTCCAGGGAAGCCCAGCCTTTTCCACTGCCCAGGTCTGTCTTTTGAGCCTGTCCACCCCTCCACCCCTGCTGGGCGCGTGCCCCCAGCACCCTCTCACGGGACACTCCACTGCACACCTCCTCCCAGACTCTTGACCTCGACCCCGGGAGGCTGCAGGAAAGTCTTTCAATTGTAGATGTCTCTTTGCTAATGCGGAAATACTCACTTATAAAGCCATAAATTCTTCCCATCCGAAGCATTCCGGATATAATTAGAGCAGTACCAAGGCCTGGGCCTTCGAAAAATTGCTTACTTCTCTGAACACATCCAGACCTTTTGCAGGTCTGTCAACCCAGACCCTTCCAAGGAAAATATCAACACCATTATTTCTAAAGCTGGTAATAGAAGACATTTTGCTAATAGAAGAAGGTATGCACAAACAAGAAAAAATGCTTTGCAAAAGTGTAAAGGAAAAAAATTCCATAAACATTTAATAGGCCACCAAGGTTTTAATGCCCTTCACTAGCAATAGAAAGATTTTAATGTTCATAACATTTGAAGCCATCACTGTACGAGTTTACCAGCGTTGACCTAACAAAGTACCACGGGCTGTGTGGTTCAAACAACAGACACCTATTTATTCCAGTTCTGGAGCCTAGAAGGCCGAAATCAGCACAGTGTTGGACAGGGCTGGTCTCTTTCGAGGTCTCTCGGCTTGGACATGCCGTCTTCTCCCTGTGTCCTCACATGGTCTTTCCTGTGTGTGTGTCTTAATCTCCTCTTCTTATAAGGACACAGTCTTACTGGATTAGGGCCCACTCTACTAACCTCATTTTGACTCAGTCACCTCTTTCAAGAACCTGTCTCCAAATAGAATCACATTACGAGGCACTGGGGTTAGGACTTAAAACACACATTCTGGGAGGCACAGTTTAGCCCACAGGAATCACCACCATGGTTATGTAATAATCACACCACTGGGTTGGGCATGGTGGCTCACAGCACTTTGGGAGGCCGAGGCCAATGGATTACCGGAGGTCAGGAGTTCAACACCAGCCTGGACAACATGGTGAAACCCCATCTCTACTAAAAATATAAAAAATTCGCTGGGCATGGTGGTGGGCACCTGTAATCCCAGCTACTCCAGAGGCTGAGGCAGGAGAATCACCTGAACCCGCAGGCAGGGGCAGGCAGAGGTTGCAGTGAGCTGAGGTCATGCCATTATATTCCAGCCAGGGAGACAACAGGGAAACTCCATCTCAAATAATAATAATAATACTAATACCACCACCATAACTCATTCTTAAAGTAATGGGAACATTCAGTGTGTAATAGTCACATCTGGATTCACAGAAGGCCTTTTTCTCAATAAAAACTCAAACAGCGACATAAACAAGGTCACACATTGCACAACTCAACTCCAGGGCTACCCAGTGCCCTACAACTGAAGCAGCAGTTATAACTTGGAGAGAAACTCAGGACTGAGAGAGACAAGATCTCCCGTGTCTGAGGATGAAGTCCAGAGGCTTCCAACTGGAAGAAGCAGAGAGTCCCTCACGGCTCAGTTTCACTGTGATACTCCTGGGGAAAGCAGAAACGTTGGAAAGTAGGAAAGTTAACAGTACATGCGTGAGAGCTCGGTCAGCTTATCTGGACTCTGGTTTCCACTTTTCAATGGAATATTAATTGGATTCATTTAAAATCACGCATGTCTTGCTCAAATATTAAATCATAATCCATGTGACTGTGGTCAGCAATTTCAGCGGGGACCCCTAGTGCAGAACTGAACAGGATGCCTTTCCTTTTCCTTTCTGTTATGTTAAAGGACTGCAGCATTATGTCATAAATAAAGTTTTGGTGCCGCAAAAGAAATAGCACTCAAATATAAAATTTTCTTTTTAATTCTCAGCAAGGTAAGTCACTTCCATAGAAGGGTGCGCCCTTAAAGATGGAGCAATGGTGAGCGCGCACTTGGACAAGGGAGGGAAGGGGGTTCTTATCCCTGATGCACAAGACCCCTGCTGCGGTGTCATTCCCCTATTGGGTTAGACCGTACAGGCTAAATTAATTCCGACTGGCTAATTTAAAGAGAGTGACGGGGTGGGTGGTTTGGCGGCAAAAATGGTTATGCAGGGTGGAGAATGGTCAGGGCGGAGCAGGAAGCAGGTAATCAGAATGAGTCAGGGTGAGGTAGGTGATTGAAATGAGTCAGGGTGGAGCAGGTAATAAAAAAAGGTTGCTTTATGAGAAAGTGAAGCTTAAAAGTAAAAGGCAAAGAATTGAACATACTGACATATTGATTCTTTGAAAAGAAATTTAGAACCCATATCTAACAATTAGCTTCATGTAAACCCAAGTCTTAGGCTTGAAACTGTTGTTTGTTCTCGCATGTAGCCTTAAAACAAGCATACAATGCCTGCCCTGCAAAAAAAGTTGTCTTCTTGAAAGCCGAATATCTGTCTCCATCACAGTACAAAGCACCAAGATAAATGAAAGCAATATTCTCTACTGCTCGTCCTCATTAGCTATCATCAGCAGGAGTGGCCCCCTGAGGCCAATCAGAATGGGGGCTGCAGTCTTCCTGGTGAAGGAGAACTCCAGTGCCCTTGCAGGGAAGGAAGAAACGTGCGATGGACTGCTTTCCCTGGACTCTGCATTTCTCTGGCTTTCCTGGTAGAGTGCGTACAGCCCTGCTAGTTACTTACTAGAAGTATTGGAGCTCCAACAACTGCCCTTGCCACATCCTGCACTGCCCCTTCCCTTTTCCATGCAAAACCCAGGGTCATATTCCAACAAAGATTCTTCCACAGCATCCAGGACGGTGCCCCATTTTAAAAAAAAAGGAAAAAAAAAAGGCCGGGCGCGGTGGCTCAAGCCTGTAATCCCAGCACTTTGAGAGGCTGAGACGGGCGGATCACGAGGTTAGGAGATCGAGACCATCCTGGCTAAAACGGTGAAACCCCGTCTCTACTAAAAAATACAAAAAAAAACTAGCCGGGCGAGGCGGCGGGCGCCTGTAGTCCCAGCTACTTGGGAGGCTGAGGCAGGAGAATGGCCTGAACCCGGGAGGCGGAGCTTGCAGTGAGCTGAGATCCGGCCACTGCACTCCAGCCTGGGCGGCAGAGCGAGACTCCATCTCAAAAAAATAACAACAAAAAAGACCTTGGAAATTTCTACTGAATAAACCTAATCCTGAGGAAATCATGCTTTTGGAAATGTGTTAAAAATACACGCATGGCACTACAGATCCCTTCTTTAAGGAATCTTGTTCCATGTGGACATGCAGAGTGACACACGGGGCACCTGCTTTGCTGGAACGCAGTGAACTGCTGGGCCTGGGATCCCACTCACAGGCAGCCTTGCTAGAGAAACGTTTTCACAGCTACTAACTCATTAGATACAGGTACTCAACACAGGTCAGATATTCCCATCTAGGGGCAGGGAGTATTATACTGCTGAAATACCAGAAAAGGGATCAAAAGTAAGACTAGAGAGCCCATGAGGCAATAAAGGACTGGACACCTGGGTTGTCCAGGTGTGATTCTGCAACACTTAAAGAGATCCCTGGGCATTACCAACATTGAAATTACCTAGAAAGAAATTCAGGCCACATCACTTTCCAGCTTTCCATCTATTGTCTTTTTCACCTACTCGATGTATTAAAACACACCACAAGGAATGCATACACCAGGCTATGAAATGGTGATCTCCCAATGGAATACAGTGCTTTAAAGAACAAAAATGGAGACAACGACCCGTCTACCTTCCAGCTTCTGTACACTTAATTAATTCCATGTTCAATTCCAGCATGAATAAATTTTCAAAGCTTATGTCTCCTGATAAATCTATGCTGACCTTGTACCAAATGCACAAATGTTTCTGTTAACATACAACTCAAAAAAAAAAAAAAAAAAGAGGATCATTCTGGATATAGTAATTAATATTCTTTATTCGTGAAAGAGCTTTGTTTAAAACGGTATGATTCAATCAGAAAGTCATTTTCTTTCCGAGTTTGCTGGCCTTCCGATATGAATGCAAATCATGGTGACAAAGACAACACAGGGCTTGAAAACACACTGCCTACTCCTTATAATTGTTTAATCTTGCTCCAGATATAGCTGGGAGATTCTAATTGAATATTTTGAATATTTTTATTCCGATTTTCTTGAGACCATTTGCCTATGTGAAAATAAAGCAGAGACTAGTGATGGAGACCTTTCTGATGAAATTATCATCAAGCACTATCATTTGATAAGAGAAAGAAAAAAGGATCTTAAAAATCCTGTGGGTATGATTAGAAGCATGTCATCTTTAGAAGTGGCCGGGGGGACTACTGACTACTAATAATCTAGTTCACGTCACTTTAAATGTGTCACCGTCTTGAGATGGCTTTATCTCCACTAACAGACACGTAGGGACATCTGAGGATGATCTGACTTGGTGAACCATTCTTTACTTTTGGTCTCTACACTGCGACAGCAATGCAACTATTAAAGTATTTCTTGTCATCATTCAATCAGTGGCGTAGAATATTGTGCCCCTTCTGAAGCCATCATTTATTAAAATATCCAATTGGAAAATCTGTTTCCCTTATCTTGCTATTGTAGTTACACAGTTAAGCAACCCCAGCTGTGCAGGAAATACCACGGCAGTGAAGACATCATTGAGCATAGAGGAATCAATTGGGGTTCCTGTCAAAGATGTCACACGCCACAAAGAGGCCAGGGGATAAAACACAAACACCCACGTCACACTAAGCACACAGTTATATACACAATCCCTTCATGGGTCTCTGTTGTCCTGTCCCAATCCAGATTGAAATAAGCAACGAATGAACCTAAAGGATGCTGATTAAAATCTCCTCTAGGTAACCGTCCGATTCTTCTTCTGGTTCTGTATCTGTACTTTCTAAAATTAACATGGATTGTTTTTGTTTTGTTTTGTTGTTTTGTTTTTGAGACGGACTCTCACTCTGTCACCCAGGCTGGAGCACAGTGGCGCAATCTCAGTTCACTGCAATCTCTGCCTCCCGGGTTCAAGCGATTCTCCTGCCTCAGCCTTCCAAGTTGCTGGGATTACAGGTACCCACCACCACACCCAGCTAATTTTTGTGTTTTTAACGGAGATGGGGTTTTTTAGTAGAGACGGGGTTTCATCATATTGGCCAGGCTGGTCTTGAACTCCTGACCTCCAGTGATCCACCCGCCTGGGCCTCCCAAAGTACTGGGATGACAGGTGTGTGCCACCGCGCCCGGCCTGGGATCATTTAGTTTCTGTTCGACTCTACCCTTGAGTTCTCTTCCCTGATGTTCAGTGATGGCTCTGAAATGATGATGTGGCGTCTTCTGAATCACACGGACTCTCCTCCCTCAGCCTGGTAGAGGCTGCTTTCTTAACATGGACTCAGTGTTGTCACCCCACAGACAGGTGACCAGGTGACTTGCTTAGGGTGGCTGTTGGAGGCTGATGGGCAAGGGGCAGGAAGCATGCAGAGGACAGGGGGTCTCCAGGGACACAGTGGCCTGGGGCAGGGCGGGGGGAGAGGGGCCCTCAGGGCTGCGTGGGCAGAAGGCTGGAAAGTGGCCAGATAACTAAGATGGCCATCTCCTGATAAGCATGGAAGCCAGGGCCCTGTCACAGGGCCCTGTCACAGGGCCACAGAGAGGTGTCTCCCAGAGAGGACACAGGACATTCAACCAAGCTTCCAGTCAGCCTGTCAGGGAAGTCACTATAAAAGCTGCCTCTGCCACCTGGAGAGCTGATCAGCTGGTCTCCTGCCCAGTCCAGGGGTCTTTCAAATGAAATTAAGTTTGCCCCCTTCAATATGGTCTAGGGTTTGCAATATCCTGTATTTCTCAATTATAACCATTAAAAAAGCAGAGAGTTCAAAAAACAAAAAGGGTGCCCCAAACCCTAAGAATTTCATACCAAAAGACACTTGCTGTAAAACTTGCTCCTTCTCATCAAGACAAGCTGTCTTCTGGGTGCCATGCTGCCTTTATATGCCTGTCCCTCCCCGTGGATCTCTTTATCTTTTCTGGAACAAGACACGAGTATAAATATAAATCAACCTGTCAATTATTATGAAAATCTCTTTAGCTTAGATTCCTAGAAGCACAATTCCTGAGTCAAAGGAAGCCAACATTTCACACATCCACATTTCCAAACAAGTGTTTACAAAGGTTTCCATTTCCACCATCATTATTTGGGGGGCTCAATGATGCCCACTCCCAGCCCACCCACCAGCACACAGGCTTCATCTGCCAACAGCCACAATGTGTCTAGAGGGCTGAATCTGTCTATGTCGTCGTCGTCACTGTTTTTAGTCTTTGCTGATTCGTTCAATAACAGCGTTTCAGATTAATTCGTTTTTGTCTATTTGCCTATGGGAATCTTCATGTTTTTCCAATCTATTTGTATGGGCTGTTTAAACATCAGGAATAACCATTTGTCTGCAACATTCCCTGCAAATATGTTTCCCTTAAACTTGTCAAAATGAGGATTGGAGTATGTCAAAAACAAAACATGTTAGGAACATTGCTGATGCAGATATCTGGCAGATCGTTTTCTCAGCGGTACTAGATCTCCTTCCTGTTTATCATCCTCCATTGAGTCGCTCCCCACCTCGTCCACCAGACTCCTCGGCCTGTGACCACTGCCTGCAGGGGTGTCTCTCTTTTTTTTTTTTGAGACGGAGTTTCACTCTGTCGCCCAGGCTGGAGTGCACTGGCTGGCACAATCTCAGCTCACTGCAACCACCGCCTCTCAGGTTCAACCGATTCTCCCACCTCAGCCTCCCAAGTAGCTGGGACTACAGAAGCATGCGACCACGCCCAGATAATTTTTTATATTTTTAAGAGAGACCGGGTTTCACCATGTTGTCCATGCTGGTCCTGACCTCCTGACCTCAGGTGATCCACCCACCTCAGCCTCCCAAAGTGCTGGGATTACAGGCGTGAGCCACCGTGCCCAGCCAGGGTCTCTATCTTGGCTGTCTCCTAACGGTGCCACACATCTCAGAGGCTGCTCTGCCAGACCCAGTGCTTCCAGAGCACATACTAGCTCTTTTTACAGGACATTCCTTTAATAAGTCTTTCTAGAGTTTTACTTGAAGCTAAGCTCACAGGTTTGTAATCTGCGAAAAACACACTTTTTCCTACTCTGAAAATTGGTACGTTTTTGACATTGAGTTTTCTGTGCCCTATTTGCCAAGGTTTTCTTCAGCAGAGCAGGGTAAAGAGCAAGCTAATTCCCAGGAACACTCCGGACCTCAGAAGGCACCACTTGCCACAGCATGAGACTGCAGAGTTTTATGTGTTCTTCTTTGCTGTATCCCCCGTGCCTAGAACTGAAACAGAGCATGCTCAAGTAACACATAATGGATGGATGGGTGAGTGGGCAGAGGAAGGAGAGGAGGAAGACATGGATGTCTAGGTGGCTGGAAGGATGGAAGCACATAAGGGCAGATGGACAGATGAATAAACGAATGAACAAACCCAATTCCCAGAACTCACTCTGTGGCCCAGGCTGGAGCGCAGTGGCACCATCTCCGCTCGCTGCAACCTCTGCCTCCCGGGTTCAAGTGATTTTTCCTGACTCAGCCTCCTGAGTAGCTGGGATTACAGGCACGCGCCGCCACGCCCAGCTAATTTTTGTATTTCTAGTAGAGATGGGGTTTCTCCATGTTAGGCAGGCTGGTCTCAAACTCCTGATCTCAGGCGATCCGCCCGCCTTGGCCTCCCAAAGTGCTAGCGTTACAGGCGTGAGCCACCATGCCTAGCTGGTTTAATCAATTCCTTTTTAAATATTTTCCATCCAAAGATCACCATCTAATCAAAAATATATTTTTCTGATGTCTAAGAGGATCCGGTTTCATTTACTGAATGGTGTTGCCCTGGAATCTCATCAATTAACCTGAGCCAGACATTAGAAAGCCACTACTCTGGTGTAAAAGGCACTCCACAGTAAAATAAGAGAAGCCAGCCCATGCTTGCGTGGAGGAGAAGTACTTCAATTGGTTTCATTTTCATCAGCCTAGATCTTTAAATTAGTGACACCTGATGCCCTGTATGTTACAGTATCATTACAGTGATAGAATCTACAGAGTAGTGCTCCTCAAGGCGAAGTCCCAGACAAGCAGCATCAGCACAACCACCTGGGAGGTGCTAGAGAAGCTGAATCTCAGCCAGGTGCGGTGGCTCCCATCTGTATTCCTAGCACTCTGGGAGGCGGAGTGGCGGGTGTGGCGGCTCATGCCTGTAATCTCAGCATTTGGGGAGGGCAAGGGAGGAGGATCATTTGAGTTCAGGAGTTCAAGACCAACCCAGGCAACACAGCAAGAGCCCATCTCTACAAAAAGTATAAAAATTAGCTGGGTGTGGTGGGGTACACTTGTAGTCCCAGCTGCTCGGGAGGCTGAGGTAAGAGGATCGCTTGAGCCTGGGAGTCTGAGGCTGCAGTGAGCTATGACTGCACCACTGCCCTCCAGCCCAGGTGACAGAGCAAGACGTTGTCTCAGAAAAGAAATGTGATTGCTCAACTAAAAACCTCTATTCACTAAGGCTTCAATCTGATCTGAGACAGTCATGCTACACGGGTACCCCCTTAAGCAAACACATGAATGGCAGGGCAGACTGTGATCAAATTGTTAAGATGATAATTACAAAACTCAGTTGCATGCAGTTGTGACCAGACTGGAACCTTTGAAAAGCAAACAAAAAGCTGACCTTGTCTCACTGGCAACATTCACTGTGAAGACTCTTGACTTGCTGTGATGAGGATGAGCCTGCTTGGAGCCCGGCCCCTCCACACTGGCCAGGAGGTTGGACAGAAGGCCTCAGCCTGTGCCTCTCTGTGCCTAAGGGTGGCCCAAGCACCCACAGGTCAGTTCCAGCAGTGACCTTGAACTTATCTCTAGTTGTTGTTCAGGGGTTGGAAAGATGGGGAAGTCAGAGAGCAGGTGGAAAAGTTAGGGGCGGGGCGGGGGGCAAGGGAGAGAAGCAACACACCAGCACAGGAAAAGCAAGCATGTCATGTTAAAATTCAGCAAAGCCTAACCCAGCTACCCAAAATGCCCACCATTCCTACGTGGAGAGGAGGCTTCACAAGGCTGCAAGCTGACGTCTGGTTTCGGTCAATAACATTATTCCTGAGGCACATCTTAGAATGCTGCATTTCAATCACCTGCATTTCAAGTCTTGCTAGTAAGGTTGGTACAGGCAAGAATTTCTAGTTCTTTCAAAAGATTCATTTTGGACCTTGAGAGATTCTATTCATAACTGTTAAATAAAGATGCATTATCTTAAGATGTCTCCTTTTCTGTTTACCAAACAGAACAATCTTTATTTTTTTTATTTTTATTTTTTTTGAGACGGAGTCTAGCTCTGTTGCCCAGGCTGGAGTGCAGTGGTGCCATCTCACTGCACCCTCTGCCTCCCAGGTTCAAGGGATTCTTCTGCCTCAGCTTCCCAAGGAGGTCAGATTACAGGCACCTACCACCATGCTCAGTCAAGTATCTTCAGTAGAGACTATGTTTCACTGTGTTGGCCAGGCTGGTCTCGAACTCCTGACCTCATGATCTGCCCACCTGGGACTCCTAAAGTGCTGGGATTACAGGCATGAACCACCGCGCCCGGCCGGAACAACCTTCTTGATGTCAACCAAGAAGCTTGATAGACCTGGTTTCACCACTTCTGGGTTGGGGCAATTGTAGCAATGGAGCGAAGAATTGTTAGATTCTGAAGTCCTTATCCCAAGTTGTAATTTTCAGACAAGACCCTCACTCAAAAATTAGAAATTTTAAAATTAAAAATTAAAAATTCTCTAAGCTGTTTAAAATTTACCTTTCTAGAAATTCTGATGTAACAAGCAGAGACTGGCTAGTTGTTTCTGGCTGGTTTTCTCCTGCCCCTGGACACTCAGGCCGACCTTGTCTCCCCACCTCCCTCTGCAGGAAGGGGTGGTCATCTGACTGCGTGCTGACCCATGGAAGGGGGATGTGCAAAGCTCTGTGGCCCTGCCAGGTCTGGGGCGTAACCCCTACAATACCCCATCCTCTCAACTCTTCTCCTTGCACGGTGGCCCTGGATGGCTGAGCTCAGTCATGGAAGGAGTGCCTCTAAGCAGAGGCATCTCTTTCCAACTTAATGTGAAAGGGCAATAAACATCCCTTTGGTTAGTCATTGAGAATTTGGGATTTATCTGTTGCTGTTTAACAACAGTGCCCTAATAAATACAAAGCCGGAGACCTCATTTCTCGTGAATTCTATCCCTTAGCTTCCTTTAAATGGGCTAAATCCATCTTCTAGAGCAACTTTGAGATAGGTATGCGAGCCCACCTCTTCATTTTTGTTTTATGTAATTAGTTTTCAACTTTAATTCTACTTTGCCATATGGCAGGATGTAGGCCTAAGATTAGAACTCATACCTTCGCCGGGTGCAGTGCTCATGCCTATAATCCCAGCACTTTGGGTGGCTGAGGCAGGCGGATCACTTGAGGTCAGGAATTCGAGACCAGCCTGGCCAACATGGCGAAACCTCATCTCTACTGAAAATACAAAAAATTAGCTGGGTGTGGTGGAAAGCACCTGTAATCCCAGCTGCTCAGCAGGCTGAGGCAGGAGAATCGCTTGAACCTGGGAGGCAGAGGTTGCAGTGAGCCAAGATTGTGCCACTGCACTCCAGCCTGGGTGACAAGAGTAAAACTGTCTCAAAAAAAAAAAAAAAAAAAAGTCTTACACCTTGATTGCTGTTGCTCAACTACACTTAAATGCAATCTACGCAAGTCACCCTTGAAAGACAGCGAAGCTGAACACAGTAATATTGCTATAGCGTCAACACATAACAGGGGTTCTCAATGCATGGGTCATGGTGGACCAATGGACGCAGCACCACCGGTCAGAACTCCGGCACCAAGGCGCACTGGGCTGCGTATCAGTTCTACTCAAATCCCACGGCCTCTCTTGCCAAGATCCCCTGGTGGCCAAGCGCCTGACCTGGCTTTTCCTCATGCTGACCCAACAGGGATGTTCGAATGATTCCCTCCAAGTGCAGAGAAAATGGTTGGTCTCCAGTTCTGGGGATGAAGATTCCGCAGTGAGCTATTTACACCCAAGCAGAGAATGATGATGAGCTACTCTCAGATAAACGGGGGCGATCCTCTGTGGTTTTGGTACAGACTCCATGGAAACGCATGCGTAAGCACCAGCATGTCCAAGGGCTAAACATCAACAAGAGTTCTCAGGAGTCCCTGCAGACACACATATGTCCGTGAAGAGGCCACATGACAGTGAACGGGACAGAGACCGTGCTGGCAACAGGCTCCACTCCGTTCTTCCCACTCTCACTTGGTATTATCTAATCAGGAAGAAATCTAACTGTTCTTCCAGACTTTCTTCTCCCATCCTCTCATCTCGCCTCCAAGGATTCCATCCAGTACTTCCCAACCACCTGCAGCGGAAGCAGCTCAAATAATCCTATGACATCTGCAAGTCTGCAAGGCTGACCTTCCCCGGCTCCAACTGCTCCCTGCTTCCAGAACGTGAAGGCTGCTTTGCGATAGAGTGACCCCCCTTTGTGGCCAGGGGAGCCATCTTTCTGCTCATTCCAGGCCTCCCTTACTACAGAGGCACAGAACAAGGGCAGCACACATCACGGGGGCTCTGTCATCTGCTTCCTTTGAGTAGATAATCAGTTTTCACTCAGAGGAAGATCACAGGACACGGAAGAACCAAATGTGTGTGCTGGCTCAGATACCAGGGGCCCTGTTAAGAGATAGCATAATGGGAAAGTCGGTTGTTTTCCCCCACAAAGTATCTATTTCGAAGCTATGTTTCAACAGTGCCCTGCAGTGGTTTCTGGCTTCCTACTCAAGGGAAGAGAAACGGGGTTTTGCTCAGATGGCCGTGCTAGATACGGTTGTCTCACTGGGCCCCTGCAGATGGAGATGGTAAATGCCTAATGACTTTCCCAGGGGAGATGTTTGGGGGCTCACTTGGCAACACTAAACAGATCTATCCCTTTCTGTCAAACCAAGAAAGTTTTCCAGTTTTTTCCATTTCTCCAGTGCCACAATGATGATCACTGCTCCTTGATGAACACATTAAAAGATAATGTGGAGAAAATTTTTAACATCCTTTAAACTTCCTTTTCTTTCTTTCTTTTTTTTTGAGACCCAGTCTCGCTCTTGTTGCCCAGGCTGGAGTGCAATGGCACGATCTCGGCTCACTGCAACCTCCGCCTCCTAGGTTCAAGCAATTCTCCTGCCTCAGTCTCCCGAGGAGCTGCGACTACAGGCGCCCGCCACCATGCCCAGCTAATTTTTGTATTTTTAGTAGAGACGGAGTTTCACCATGTTGGTCTCGAACTCCTGACCTCGTGATCCACCCGCCTCAGCCTCCCAAAGTGCTGGGATTACAGGTGTCAGCCACCGCACCTGGCCATCCTTTAAACTTTCAAAGAATTCATGTATGCACAGCCTGAGCCTCAGTTTCCCCCTCTGCAATAGAAGGAAGGGGGAAGAGGCTGGTCTCTGGAGTCTGTCCCAACTGTGTATTTTCTCCTCCCAAGGAAATCTGCCACAAAGCCAGGGCTAATCCTACAGTCACCTCCGTCGTTCGGCACCTCGCCAGGTCCCCCGCTACAGTCACCTCCGCCGTCTGGCACCTCGCCAGGTCCCCCCCCTACAGTCACCTCCGCCATTTGGCACCTCTCCAGGTCCCCCTCTACAGTCACCTCTGCCGTCCGGCACCTCGCCAGGTCCCCCCCTACAGTCACCTCCGCCATTCGGCACCTCACCAGGTCCCCCCGCAAAGTCACCTCCACCGTTTGGCACCTCTCCAGGTCCCCCCCTACAGTCACCTCTGCCGTCTGACACCTCTCCAGGTCCCCCCCTACAGTCACCTCCGCCATCCGGCACCTTGCCAGGTCCCCCCTACAGTGACCTCCGCCGTCCAGCACCTCACCAGGTCCCCCTCTACAGTGACCTCTGCCATTCAGTACCTCGCCAGGCCCCCCATCACCGTGCCTTGTCATGGCAGCACATCACAGACAGGCGGCCCCAAACACCACAGTCTAGGCCATGAGAAATCTGTCAAGACTCAGCAACCTGGGATTCGCCTGATCTTTGTTTTGCAAAGCAAAATAATTTTATTCCAAGACAATGAGATAACTACTTCTCTATTTTCCCTCCTCCTTCTAAAAGCAAGAATTATATCTGCACATCTCGCATAAGCAGAGTCCTCTACGGCTGCTGTAACTTCTGAAGCAAAGTGGCCTTGGGAAAGTAGTGGTCAGAGCACCCGCTGATTCACCCCCAGGCTGGTGTGGAGGCTGGAGGCTGGCCTGCCTTCCAGGGTGGGTCTGCCTCTGGACAGCTGGCCCGCCTTCCAGGGTGGGTCTGCCTCTGGACAGCTGGCCCCTGGTGGATGACAGTCCCAACAGCTGTTAGGACAAGTGGAAGGTGGAGAAGACAAGTCCAGGCACGACTGTCCACTGGGAGTGCTGGCAAAGCCAAGACCCAAATCCCCATCCAGAGGGCTGCTGCTGTCCTGGGCTCTGATAAACCGACTGGGGACAGTCCCTGCAGATAAATACCTAAGCTAGGTTTTCCTCGGTCACAAGCTCTCTTCCAATCAATGCCAGCGGGTGCAGCCCCAGGTCCCAGGAGGTTGAGTGCAGAGGGCCCCCCACCTCAAGTTTCTTTGTAAATCCTCCCCCACTGAATGCCCCCAAATGTCAGTGAGGAAATAAATGCACACTCAGGAAAGAGATACCAGTGCACATGCCACGAGCTAGCAAGACTTAGGAGAAGAATCCCCAGTGTCAGAAGGCCAAGTCGAGCAGGTGCCCCACTCTGTGGATGGGCATCCTCTGGAGGGCCCCCAGGGAAGTAAGGTAAAAACACAGGCCTGTGCACGCCTGGGACCTGAGAATCTACCATGAGGCTTTATGCTGAGTGAAGAAGCAAGATGATGTAACAAGATACCTGAAGAAACGGACAATCAATAGTAAACGTCTTAAATGCTCACAAAATGGGAATGAAGAGAGAGGAGCAGTTTCAGAGAATCTTGTGCCACTGTTCAAATGACAACTGTGAAGGCTAAAGAGTAATGCAGAAAATGCTAATGATAATTTTTAAAAAGCACTGAAATCAGGTCATATCTGTGCACAAGGAAAAGCAAGGCTGGAGAGGACACAGAATACTCCACCCAGGTAATGTGTTGAAATGAGATGATGGGAAATCATTCTTCAACCATTATATCCTATAGTGTGGTAACATTATGCCAGTAACATTGTTTGTGAAATAAATAAAATACATATTTTTTAAAATGTAACAGATAATGTCACTGAATGTATGCGGTGGGAAAAAGTAAAGCCTTGGGACAAAGACAAGAGAAGCAGGGTTCTGAGTAAGAGGCACAGCCGCGCGGGCGGGAGAGGAGCCCACAGGCACAGACGGGCCACGCAACCCACTCAGCCTCTCCAACTTTTTGACATTTACCACAGTGCTGCTGGAAGTGCTGCCTTGGAATGCAAAGGGAGGCATCCTACCCGCCCCGCTCGCCCCCCCAAAAAAAAACAGGTCAGGGAGAGGAGAGGCATTTCTTTTCTAATCACAGATTACCCCTAACACAACCAGGACACTTAAAAAAAAAGGGAGGGAGGGAGGGAAAGAAAGAGAGA
>NW_012102143.1:4332124-4386968 GCF_000951045.1 Mandrillus leucophaeus | reverse complement strand
GAGGGGAAGAGGAGGAGGAGGAGGAGGGGAGGGGAGGGGAGACAGACAATCGCAGTACTGAGGACCTACACATACATCTGCGGTTTTATTTGCCTGAATCGTATTTGTAACATTAGAGAGTAATTTTTTTAGTTCAAAACTCCCATTACGCATTGTTTCAGATAATGTGTAGGTCTGACCAACTCCATTTCTGTAATTTACTGGTGGGCAGGACATGTGCTTTGCGTGATTTATGGGAAATACTCTCTAATCACAACCTGAATTAAACTCCCAGAGGAAAAAAGAACTATTGTCGGCAAAGATATTAGGCCAGTCGTTACAAAAAGGCAGAGTGATGAGACATTATAAAGTACATTGTTATCAGGCAAATCAGACAATTATAAAAGACACTGTTATTAGGCAGGAAAACAGGTGGAGCGGCCAGCGCGGCTTGCCAGCCTGCCTAAATGAGTGGAAGCAATCAGGACTCCTGGACTTTCCTCTCCAATCTCTTCCAATCCACCAAATTTCTGACACTTCTTCAAGTGGAAAGAAAAAGAATCTGCCTCCCAGACTCACTCTCAGGCAGGTTTGCAAAGTGAAGTTCAAAGAGTTTGCCTGCCTAGACTATTCTTTAGAATTTGCCCCCATGACATTTTTAAAAGAAGACGGGAATAACAACGGTGGTAGGTAACAGAGCAGACAGGGGTTAGAGAGAGCGAGGCCAGCCCCATTCATGGTTTTTCCTGCAGTCATTCCCAATTAGACATCTTAATTACAGACTGAAGCTGTTTACCGAAGAGAACAGCCAGTAAACAACCAGGAAACGCAACTCCTAGCTGGTCTCTAATTAAGCTGGGCCTGTCAGCGGGGGAAAAATGGTCCTTTGGAGTTTTAGGATTTTCTTGTTCCTAAGTTCTGAGATGGGTAATACATGCTTCCTTCTTTTTCTGAGATTATCCTTCTGACCTGGGTTGGGCCAGCCTCCCCTGACCTTCGAATTTCTGCTGGAAGGAACAGCACCTTTTCTCCTGGCCTGAGGCCATATGGCCAGTAGAGATCATTTTTCTTTTTTAACTGCAGGGTAAAACCAGCCAGAGCTAGGGAGATAGGGAGTTCGAATCAAAAAGGCTAAGAAATGTTACAGGGTCTTAAGCTTGCCTGAAACAACTGTCCTTCTCTATCTGGGAATCTAGTGGAAAGCAGCAAAGTGAGTTTCTGACTAACTGCAACTGTCCACCTCACACAAGAACTGCCAGTATTAGTGACAGACAGTGCTGGTGTGCACCTGAGAAGGACGAAGTTAAGTGCTAGTAAACAAAGAAATGCAATTAGGTTGCCCTAAAGGCTGCTAACCACTTCCTAAGAGATAACCCAAATCTAGCGGAGAACCCCATTATCAAGAAAAACAAAAAGTGCTTTTGAGCAACTGTGGGTCTCTAACCCCATCATGGGCAAATTACAACTACAAAGGTGCTGATATCCCGAAGGGGAAACTGTCCATCCTTGCCAACTCTATCAATCCCTGGACCCCTCAAGACGTTGCAAATAATCCAGAAAGGAAGTCCGAGAACAGTTTATCCTGCTCCTAAAGTGTTTTTCAGAGCTGAGAAGCAAAACTGGATGGTCTAGAATGTGAGATGGAACGCGCTGATTTTGAGAACATGAGATGCAGCAAGGCAAGCGCTGCCACTTTTCTAAGAGTGAAGGACAGTCCCTGCGATTCTTCCCCAAACGAAAGTGTGCCCAGAACATTCGGGCACCAGAAACACAGCAGGCAACTTGACCAATAAAGGCCAGAGAGTGCTGAGTGGATGATGGGGACAAGTCCCACCCACCATGAGATCATCCCATGATGTTTCCACATCTGTTCATGAGCCTCATCCTCACCGGCCAACAGTCGCTGAGCAACAGCTCTGGCCAGAGAAACAAATTCCCTTCCCAGCCTCCTCTTCTTCTGCCCACCCTGGAAACGCTGGGATTCCCCGGGTTCTATCGCAGGCCGACTTCTCAGGCCACGCCATGGTCCTGGGTGAGCTCACCCACCCACCCACCCCCAGGGCGTGCTTTCTGTCTTCCGATAACCTTCAAACGGACGCCCCCAGCTGAGCTCTGAGCTTGAGAACCACTCACCCAACAGCCTACTCAGCTGCTCCCTGGGAACCACAGACAAATGCAGCATGGCCAAAGCTGAGCCCATCCCCTCCCTCGACCTGTGGGCCACTATCATCCGTTCAATTCCCCAAGCCCCACATCCACCCTCATTCCTGCCTTGACCAAATTCCATCCATCGAGTCCTCTAGAAGCTCCCTCTCAAATGGCTCTAAGACTCTCCTCTCCACCCCTACTGACACTGTCTTAACAAGTGGGTCTCGGCAGGCGACTCTGTCCCCTAGTGGACATTTGATCTGGATTGTCTGAAGACACTGTTGGTCACCGAAGCTGGAAGAGATGCTACTGGCATCTAGTAGGTAGAGGCCAGAGATGCTCCTAAACATCCTGACATGCACAGAACAAAGAATTATCTGGCACGAAATGTCAATACTGCCGAAGCTGAAGACCCCTGAGGCCCACACCAGCCCTCGCCTGGGTTGCAACCAGCTTCCTGCCTGCTCCCTCCTCCTCCGGCCTCAGCCTGTTCTCCACTGGGAAGCCAGAGCAGCAGTGTGACTCCAGGACACCACGTTACTCTTCTCTGGAAAGCAAAGGCAATGATGGCTCCTAATTCTCCCACTAATTGGGAGCCACCATTCATACTGTGGTATCTTTCTTTCCTGTCTTTTTTTCTGGGCATATATCCAGTTTTGAGGGTTTTTCAATACAAAACTGAGCTTATATGTGACCTACTATTTTATAACTTGTTTTAACTTAATAAAGTGAAATAACATTTTCCATCACCGTTGTGATGTTTATTTTAACTAGTTTCTATTCACGACTTCTTCTTGGAGCACACTCCGGTTTTCCCCACAATTTCAGTCAAGGTTTATGGAGCACCCACCCTGTGTAGTGCACCTCCAAAGATGAAGGCCTGGAGTCTCCAGGCTCCAGTTCCAAGAGCCCAGCTGTGAGGGGCCACACTCACCTCTCACAGCACATCTCGGGGTCATCTGATCAAACCTCCTACCTTACAGACCAGGATACAGCAGCCCAGGCGGATGGGAGGAGTATACCCAGGCCACACAGCTCTGCTATGTGACAGAACCAACTAGAGTCTTTCTCTCCTGACTGTCTACCCACACCTGTGATGGTTAAGGTTATGTGTCAATTGGACTGGGCATTTCACTGGGCTCAGGAATGCCCCGACAGCCGATAAGGCATTATTTGTGGGTGTCTATGAGGGTGTTTCTGGAAGAGATAACAATTCAATCGGTAGAACGAGTAAAGACGAGCTCCCTCACCCATGCCGGGGGCATCATCCAATCCACTGAGGACCCAAAGAGGGCAAAAAGGTGGAGGAAGGGCGAACTCACTCTCTCTGTTGGAGCTGGAACGTCTGTCTCTTCCTGCGCTCGGACATCAGCGCTCCTGGTTCTCGGGCTGAAAGATGCCACCAGCCTTCCCAGTTCTCCAGTTAGAAGATGGCAGATCATGAGGTTTCTGGACCTCCATAATCTCACGAACCAATTCCCCTAACAAACCTCCTCTTCTATACCCATACATCCTACTGGTTCTGGTTCTCTGAGAACCCTGAATAATGCAACACTCACTTTCTTCCATACACAATACTTCCTCTTTGTATTTGTAAAGGTCTGAAACATACAGTCCTCTGGCCCGAACTTTCCACCTTCACTTTTGTCCTAAAAATAATAATTAGGGCCGAGCACAGTGGCTGTACACCTGTAATCCCAGCTACTCAGGAGGCTGAGGCAGGAGGATAGCTTGAGTCCAAGCGTTCAAGACCAGCCTGGCAACATAGTAAGACCCTGTCTCTACAAAAAAAAAAAAAAAATTACAATTAGCCAGGCATGGGGCATATACCTGTGGTCCCACTCACTGGCGGGGCTGTGGTGGGAGGATCACTTGAACCCAGGAAGTCGAGGCTGCAGTGAGCTATGATGGTGCCACTGTACTCCAGCCTGGCCTGGGTGACAAAGCAAGACTCTGTCTTTTTTAAAAAGTCACATTTTGAGCTCCTAGGAGGTACCAGGCAAACTGTCACTACCACTCGATAAAGCAAGTCTTAGCCTCATTTTACAGACAAAGGAACTGAGACCGGTGGCAACTGCCTCGTACAAGACGCTGAATCCCACAGTGAGTCAGGTAACATTTTAGTGTCCTGCGGCTGCTGTAACAAAGTGCCACAATCTGAGTGGCTTCAAAACCAGACATACATCGTCTCACAGCTGTGGATGCCAGCAGTCCAAGATCGAGGCGTCAGCAGGGAGGGTTCCTTTAGGGGCGGTGAGGGAGGGTCTGCTGCGGGCCTCCGTCCTGGCTTCTGGTGGCTGTCTGGTTATCCTTGGCATTCTTTTTGGCTTGCAGAAGCATTACCACCATCTTCACATGACGTTCTCCCTCTGTGCATCTGCGTCCAAATTTCCCTTCTCAGAAGGACACCCATCATATTAGATGAGGGGCCCACCCCACTCTGGCATGACCTCATCTTAAATACTTACATCTGCGACGACCTTATTTCCATTCTGAGAGACGACCACATTCATAGGCACCGGGCAGTAGGACTTCAATGCCCAACAAGTGATGACACGACAACCTGGTCAGGCCGACTCACCCCTGAGCCAGTGGAGTCCCAGAATGGTGAGTCCAGTCCAATGTCATGGGACGCTGATGTGGAGGGTCCCACAGGTGAGGGATGCCTAGGGGAGTGGATGCTGGCGGGGAGGGGGGGGGGGGCCTCTGGAAGGGGAGGCTTCACTTCATCTTGGTTTCTGGATGAGTCCTCTGCCATCCCTGACACTGACTCAGAGAGCTCGAGACCAGACAGCCAACTTCCCTTTCCACAGGCATGACCAAATCCACTGCGAAGGGCTTTCTCCTGGGTGTGAATTATTTGACTTCAGTGATCCCACAAATGCTCCCTGAGTGGGTGTGTTCATTTTTTAGTGGTCACCCCAAAAATTCAGGGTAGGGGACACTTCCCTGTCTGTCTGCACACAGCCAGATAAAGTCCCGGAAAGGTGCCTCAAGGATAAAGGTCCTGCACTCGCCGAAGAAAGGAGAAGAAACCAAAACTGAGCTGGATGAAATTCAGGACCAGCCTTTCTCTTGAGAATCTTTTGCTCCATAAGACTTTTATTATTTATTTATTTATTTTCTGAGGCAGAGTCTTGCTCTTATTGCCCAGGCTGGACTGCGGTGGCACGATCTCGGCTCACTGCAACCTCCGCCTTCCGGGTTCAAGCAATTCTCCTGCCTCAGCCTCCCAAGTAGCTAGGATTACACGCTTGCGCCCCCATGCCAATTTTTGTATTTTTAGTAGAGACAGGATTTCACCATGTTGGCCAGGCTGGTCTTGAACTCCTGACCTCATGATCCACCTGCCTTGGCCTCCCAAAGTGCTGGGATTACAGGCGTGAGTCACTGTGCCCAGTCTAAGATGAGACTTTCAAAGCACTGAAAGGACATTTGTTCTACCCAGAACGACCTATCGATAAACCTCTAAAACCAACACATTTTAACCTTCTCGCCTCACGCATCAGACTTCTGGGCAACATGGCTCTCCACAGCACAGCATCAGTGCAGGAGTGAGGCAGCTTTGGAGAAGGCGCCACGGCTAACTCTGATGCCTACCTTAGAAAACTCATTGATCTAGTAGGTTGCTCTAGGTTTCCAAAAGAAAATCAAAGTGCGTTCTTTCTTCTGTCTTCTTGTTCCTCCGAGACTTATCCCATGGTTTCCAAATCATGTTACACCTTCTCAGACAATGGAACTTTTTGGATGACGAATAAAAGAACGAATTCACCACATCTAAATGACAAATTTTCAGAGTAACTTGTTTTCCTAGGAGGGCTTATTACCAGGCAAGATGAAAGTCAATCCTACCGGCAAAGAAAAGGAGAAAGGGAGAAATGACCTGCTTGTACAAGGAGACCACGCGCAGCTCACTCACGGGCGTGTTTCATTCTCTGCTACGTTACCTCGGGTAGGTATCCTCATTCCCATTCTCAGATGAGGACCCGGAGACTTGGAAAAGTTTGACCGACCTACCGCTGCCACACACAGGGTCAGGGTAAGGCTGGCATCGACACTCAGGATCCCTGTCTCTAAGTCCAGCTGCTCTTTCTAATTATACCCAGAGTCCCTAGACCACCACGTCCTGGGGCAGGAGATTCCCGACTGGAGAGGAAACATTCACACTTCAGAGGGAAAACTGGTCCCAGAATTGAGAAAGGGCCACAGAAAATTCCATGCAGATCTGAGGACACACAGTTGGCCACTGTCTACAGCGGGGGGAGGATGAGGGTGAGGAGGTGGGGGTGGACCAGGCACCGTCTGCTCCATCCACTCGTGCATGCAACAAACACATCCTAACACCGATACCCAGCCAAAGCATGTTCTGGAACAAAACAGACCCTCCTTCGTGGTACGTAAACTCCATTCTCTCTGAAAATTAAACATTTTGACATTTTGAAAAGACGGCTTTATTTTGATCAAAATAAAAAAAAAATTAGTGTTCTCAGTTTCGAACTAAAGCAAGAACATAGAGAAATCTGATGAGGACAAAGCCACAAAAATGCGGAACACAAGCCTCTCTAAAATGGAATGCGGAGGAAGAATTTAGGCCGTACCCAAATTCCCCAAAAGGCTCAGCTTTCTCTGATGAATCGCCGTGTCTTGGTCACAATTAGTCTGCAGTACAGGTGGCTGAACTGATTAGAGACGGGCTTGCTTCACAGCCTGAGAGACTCCATTTTGACACAAAAACTTGTTTTTTTGATGGACAGCTTCTAAGCTCCAGCTCCCACAGCTGCTTGTGGCAGGACCAAGTCCCATCTCAGGGATGCCCTTGGCAACCTTCCGGAGTCTCAGCTCTTTGTTGCTTAAACAGTACCATAGGCAGGGTGCACAATTATTACAATGACAGTGCTGCTGCTGTGTTTAAGACTCCAAAGGATGTGTAGATGAAATATACAAATACACAGAGATACACAGTGAACTAGGTGCTTTCCTCTAGCAATGCACCAACGCAAACTCAAACATGTATTCTGGAATATATGCCATAACTGATCATCAGGACTTGAAGAAATTCAGGAGACAGACAAGATTAGTGGTGGGAAAATCGAGTGAGAAGCCCCACAAACTTGCCGAAAAGCCTCAGCTACGGCTTTCCCCAGGCCTGTGGGACCGTCCACCCAAGATCTTTAGAAAATCAGGGCACCAGGCTGCAACGTTGCGGGCAGGGGCTTGCTGGGGGCTGCAACGTTGCGGGCAGGGGCTTGCTGGGGGCTGCAACATTGCGGGGAGGGGCTTGCTGGGGGCTGCAACATTGCAGGGAGGGGCTTGCTGGGGGCTGCAACATTGCAGGGAGGGGCTTGCTGGGGGCCGCAACATTGCAGGGAGGGGCTTGCTGGGGCTCGGAAAAATGATACTCCAAAGTAAAGGCCTCCCCCAGAAGCAGCCAAGTTTCTCTCTAAGCTTCTCCTGTTCTCCTGTCCTTATCCCTCATTCTCCCCTGAGCCACAGGAACTAGAATTCTTCTTCCCTAAGGCAGGTCATAGAAACCAAAACCCCTTTTCCCCAAAGCTCGCCATAAGCCTAAAAATATCACTCTAACCTTCCCCTATCTTTTTAGGTAAAGCTGTCATAAGGTAATTAAGACCCTCATTCCAGAGGGTCCCATCCCATACCCGGGAGGAGGAAATGTTACACAGAGGCCAAGAGGAATCCGAACAGACAGGCCTTGCTGGGCCTCCCCACTCCGTCTATGACAATTCACTCAGGTCCTTTTTTTTTCTGAGACGGAGTCTCGCTCTGTCGTCCAGGCTGGAGTACAGTGGCGCGATCTCGGCTCACTGCAAGCTCCGCCTACCAGGTTCATGCCATTCTCCTGCCTCAGCCGCCCAAGGACTACAGGCGTCCGCCACCACGCCCGGCTAATTTTTTGTATTTTTGGTAGAGACGGGGTTTCACCATGTTAGCCAGGATGGTCTCCATCTCCTGACCTTGTGATCCGCCCACCTTGGCCTCCCAAAGTGCTGGGATTACAGATGTGAGCCACCACACCCAGCCTTTTTTTTTTCTTTTTTTTTAAGATGGAGTTTTGCTCTTGTCACCCAGGCTGGAGTGCAATGGCACACTCTTGATTCACTGCAACCTCCTCCTCCCAGGTTCAAGCGATTCTCCTGCCTCGGCCTCCCAACTAGCTGGGATTACAGGAGCCCACAACCATGCCTGGCTAATTTTTGTATTTTTAATAGAGATGGGGTTTCACCGTGTCGCCAAACTGGTCTCAAACTCCTGACCTCAAGTGATCCACCCACCTTGGCCTCCCAAAGTGCTGGGATTACAGGCATGAGCCACTGTGCCTGGCCCGCTCATGCCCTTTTTGTCCAATTCCACTTCTACTTGGCTGCCCCCAAGTCATGGAACCAAGGCACACAGATGACCTCCCCTGAATGTTCGGTCTTCATTCTGCAGGCTCCCATGTGACGTAAAATCAGGATCAAAGAAATGTATAATGCTTTTCTCTTGTTAACCTGTCTTTTGTTACAGGGATGTGGGCCATGACCCTTATGATGGAGTAGAAAGGGACCACCCCCTTTCTGCCACTAGAGGTTCAAGCAAAAAAAAGAACTCAAAAGCCCACCAAGAGCCAGGGGTTCAGAGGCTGCACCACGGGCTTCTGGTTTGGAAGGAAGCCAAGACCCCTTCCTGCAAGGCTAGGGCCAACCCCACTTTGCAAGAGGTCATCTCCCTTTTTCTGCCAGCAAAGCACCTGAACCTTCTTCTAAAACAATTATGTCAATCCAAGCAGGGAAATCAAAGCGGCAGAGCATGTTTTATAAACCACACACCAGCACACCACCAGGTACCACAAGAGGAAGACCGGGCTGATGAACGTGCAATGGCCGGCTATCAAGTCGCTTGATTAAATCAGCAGGCACTGTTTAGCATGGGAAACACGGCCACCTAAACAGCAGGTGAGACGACAGAGCCTCGGTCCCCAGAGGGAGGCCAGGTGGAGCTAGAAAAATTGAAGTAACTGAAGCAATCAAAGTTTCCCAACTGCTGCCAAGACCCCAGTCCGATTTCAGCAAAGAAAGTAAAAATAAAACCTATCAGACTTGGCCATCAGCAGATGGTCACAGATGACCCCAGGTGTGCTTCAGACTTGCCAGCTCGCCAAAGCCCATCAGGCATGCAAAGCTCACTAGGCAGTTGCTGACTACTGCAAGTGTAACAGATGTGGCAAAACAGGGGCTCCATGGAAGAACACAAAGGCGGAGGGGAGGCTGAGAGGTCCCAGCTCCCCACAGCTGCCCTCACAACTCTGAGGCACCCCGAGGATAGCCAGAGGCTCTCAAGCTCAGAAACTGACTTCTTCAGCTCCTTGGGATGGCTGGCTGGGCGGTTCATGGGAATACTGCTCGGGTGGTGGGAGATGAAGTCAGAAAACCAGTTCATTAACTCCCCTTAAGTCACTGAACTGCCAGGGTGGCTAAGCTCTGGATCTTGCAGATAACACATTCTCACCTTGTGTGTTAATTAGAATCACTTGGCCACATATGTCTGAAAACCCCAAATAACAGTGGCTTATACAAGACAGAAGGATATTTCTCTTATCCCTTAACAAAATCTCCAGGTGGGCTGTCCCTGGAGGCTGGTGACCCCATAAACCCAGACCCCTTCCAATGCCAACATGACCCTCGCTATCCCGGTCTCAGATGGTGGCCAGCTATCATATATGCATGCAGGTAACAGATGGAAAAAGCAGAAAGGAAGGGTCAAAGGGAGATCTTACAGAAGCTACCACAAAACACCTCCAGTTGCATCCCATGAGTGACCACACCTGACAGCAGGAAGGGCCACCCAGCCGAGGAGACCATCACAACAGCCGGAACTTCATTAGCACCGCCACCTGCCACAGGCAGCTCTAAGGCTCCGTGCGTGACCTCACGGATTTTTCACTCCGACATGTGAAGCACATACTACTGTCCCCCGTGCCATCAAAGGTCATGTAAGCATAGAGAGGTTAACCAACTTGCCCAGAATCATATGGAAAGCAAGCCCAGGGAAGAAGCAAAAAGCAGAAGAAACCGAAGAGGAAAATAGGTCCTCTAGGAAGGGTGCACTGAGTGTCCATTTTCACAAGGAGGGGCCTTGGCAGATTGACCTTTGACCAGCAGGTATAACCAGGACCATGCAGTCCGGTCCTAGGACCCAGGAACCCTCTCTACCAGCAGTAATGGCCCACCCAGAGGCTGTCCTCCTTGGCTCTCCCGCCACCTGGCCTCTCCTTGGCTAGCTCGCACAGCCTGGCCGGTCATGGTTGGCGAATCCATCGTCCTTCCTTGTGCCATGCTGGACGTTTCCGATGAACTCTCTAACTCAATCCTTCCAAGCCTTTAGGGGACACCACCCTTTTGTTACCCTGGGATCTGACAGCATTCCAGTTATTGAGTTTGCCATTTACCCACTGGAAGGAGCCTTTTCAACGTGTTTATTTGCAGAAGTAATGAACCCTGCTAACATCAGCCCTTGTCCTGTGGATTTTCCCTGAGTGTATAACCCTGGTATCCAGGCATTACCAGCGCATTTGCATATGAAGGAGCTAGACTGTGGGCCCTGTCAAAATATTTTTGACAGGCCAAAGACGCGTTTTACGACACGATTCACAGTTACCAGAGAATGTGTTCACAATATGCTTCCACAATCTGCCCCTCTCGTGCAGCGGCTCTTTGTTTTGATCGGGCTGCGGCTGGCTGTCACTCGTGTTCATACATTATGCAGACCCGCAACGGGCTGGGCCAGCACACAGACCTCAGTTCAAATCATTAGGAGGAGAAATGACAAACGGAGGCAGCGGGGCTGAGCGTTGCCATGGTGGCAGCAACGGAGGGTGGTCCTGTTCCGATGAAGGACAAATGTACCTGCACCTAAGCCCGTGGCGAGCCAAGGGGCACACCAGGGCAGACAAGGAGCAGGACCAATTAACGAGAACTGAGGCACACATCAGCCGCTGCTCCCCAAACCAACCCCCTAATTCTTTCTCAAATACAGCTTACCAATAACATGGATGTGCAATATTACAACATGACATGGAAAAATGCTAATGTGTTAAGGCCACAAGCCTATCTTAACCATCTTTTAAAAAACAATGTACAGGGGCTGGGCATGGTGGCTCACGCCTGTAATCCCAGCACTTTGGGAGGCCGAGGCAGGTGGATCACCTGAGGTCAGGAGTTCGAGACCAGTCTCACCAACATGGTGAAACCCCATCTCTACTAAAAATACAAAAATCAGCTAGGCTTGGTGGTGGGTTCCTGTAATCCCAGCTACTCGGGAGGCTGAGGCAGAATTGGATGAACCCAGAAAGTAGAGGTTGCAGTGAGCTGAGATCACACCACTGCACTCCAGCCTGGGAAACAGAGCGAGACTTCGTCTCAAAGAAGAAAAAAAAAAAGTACAGAAAGATGTTTAGGAAGAATTCCACTAAAATATTAACAATTGTGTGATAACTCCCTGGGTTTTCAAAAATTAATTTTTTGTTTCAGTATATGTTTAATTTGGCACAAAATCTTTCTACATTCTTATATTTTTAAAGTTTCACCTTCATGCATTTCCACCCTGCTGGAAAAAAAATTAAATGTAATCAGACATTTTGTATACAGTGATGAAGTGGTTAATATCTGCTTTGAAGATGATACTTTAATTAATAAAGTAAAAATCATAAAAATCTCTGGAGTAATGGTAATTCCATGTCTTTCATGAAGTCTATTCATGTCACATTATCAATGGTGATTTTTTTTTTTTAAGAAACAGGGTCTCACTCAGTCACCCAGGCTGGAGTGCAGTGGTATGATCACGGCTCACTGCAGCCTTGATCTCCTGGCTCAAGGGATCCTCCAGAGGGGCTGGGACTACAAGTGCATGCCACCACGCCAAGGTTTTTTGTTTTTTTTTTTTACATTTATTGTAGAGATAGGGTCTTACTATGTTGCCAGGGCTAGTCTTAAACTCTTGGGCTGGAGCAATCCTCCTGCCTTGGCCTCCCAAAGTGCTGGGATTACAGGCATGAGCCACTGCTCCCAGACCCTCAATGATTTCTTACTCTTAAAAATCCTCAAGAAGTCCCCATGCTGAACACTCGGTCCCCGTGCTGGACACTTGATACTCACCTGCTGAGTTTCATGTCTCTGTCCTGTTCTCCTTTTCTTGGTCTATGGTGTCTGACTAGGGCCAGAGCCTCCCACCACCCACTTTCCTCCTTGTTCCCCAACAACTCTGATCCTGTTGCATCTCAAGAGATGGGCAGTGGCATCAATCAACAGGTGGATAAAGAAACCGTGATATATATATATACACGATGGAATACTACTCAGCCATAAGAAGGAATGAATTAAGGGCATTTGCAGTGACCTGGAAGAGCTTGGAGACTATTATTCTAAGTGAATAACTCAGGAATGGAAAACCAAACATTGTTGTTCTCACTGATAGGTGGCAGCTAAGCTATGAGGACACAAGGGCATAAGAATACTACAATGGCTTACACCTGTAATCCCAGCACTTCTGGGAGGCCGAGGCGGGCGGATCACGAGGTCAGGAGTTCGAGACCAGCCTGGCCAAGATGGTGAAACCCCATCTCTACTAAAAATACAAAAATTAGCCGGGAGCGGTGGTTCGCGCCTGTAATTCCAGCTACTTGGGAGGCTGAGGCAGGAGAATCGCTTGAACCCAGGAGGCAGGGGTTGCAGTGAGCCAAGATCACGGCACTGCACTCTAGCCTGGATAGCAGAGTGAGACTCCATCTCAAAAAAACAAAACAAAACAAAAAATGATACAATGGACTTTGGGGACTTGCGGGGAAGGATGGAAGTGGGGACAAGGGATAGAAGACTACAAACAGGGTGCAGTGTACACTGCTTGGGTGACGGGTGCACCAGAATCTCAAAAGTCATCACTAAAGAACTTACTCATGTAACCAAACACCACTTGTACCCCAATAACCTATGGAAAAAAAAAAAAGAGATGGGCAATGGCTCCCTCTTCTTTCCAGAGCATTCAAGCACCCCCCCCCCAATCTTGTCTCCATCTTCTCCCAAAGATACTCTGGGCTCTTCCAGAACCGGGTCCTTCTACCTGCTTCTTGTTCTGCCTAGAGCTCACTTCCAGGCTTCCCTTCTGCCAAGCACATTCCCAGAAATCCATGCAAAGAACACCCCCTTTCTGGCTCTGCCCGGGTCCCTGGCTCCCTGCTTGGTGCCCCTGGACATGCCCAGTGCTCCTCCATGGGGACGGGAACAAGCACAGGGCAGTGGTCAGGCTCAGAATCCTCTGCCCCAGCAGCGGCTCCACCACTGGCAGGTGAGGGGCTCTCGCTGAGCTGCCAAGTCTCTGAAAGGACTATGGGCGGCAATGCACAGGTGCCCAGGACAGTGCCCGATGTGTGCTGGGGGCTGGCTCTGCCTTCTCCCCATCCGCTCACCACTGAACTACCCCAGTGCAGTCAATGGTCTCACGGAGGGGTCTAGTGCTCCCCCTTCTCCTCCCACCAGATGCAGGTCCACCTTGCTTCAGGGGGAGACCTGCCCAGTAAGTGCATGAGGGACTCGGACCCTCTCCCTGTGTCAGTCAAGGGCACGGTGCCAGCTCAGCCTATGCCCCCCTTCTTTTCCACCGAACGCACCATTTTCTTTCCTAAGTTCATGCTCCTGAGGGAACCTCTTCCTCCCTCCCATCGAGAAGATTCCAGGACATATTTTTCTAGTTCTGACCTTGTCCCATCTCTGTTTGGCCAAAACTCAAAAATAACATTCAAACCACTGAGAAAAATCACCAAGAAAAACCATTTCCCTTTCTCAGCAATAGACATGAGCCCCAACTGTGAATAATCTCAAATGGGAGTATTGCAATGGGAGACTAAGGGCTGAGCCAGGGACAAAGCATGTTACTGTTACTATCCTGGGCAATCTGGGGGACACAGACCCCAAAATCAACACATGCTGCTGCTTCACCTCACACCACAAAATAAGCCCCAAGGGCACTGGACTTGGTACCAAGACGGTCAGACGCTAAGGCTGGGGGATCCGCATGCCCAACATAAAGAACTCAAAACAGCCGGGCGCCGTGGCTCACGCCCGTAACCCCAGCACTTTGGGAGGCCGAGGTGGACTGATCACTTGAGGTCAGGAGTTCAAGACCAGCAGGGCCAACATGGCGAAACCCCGTCTCTACTGAAAAAAATTAGCCGGGCATGGTGGTGCATGCCTGTGATCCCAGCTACTCAGGAGACTGAGGCAGGAGAATTGCTTAAACCCAGGAAGTGGAGGCTGCAGTGAACCCAGATCGCGCCACTGCATTCTAGCCTGGGCAACAGAGACCCAGTCTTAACAACAACAACAACAACAACAAAAACATCTCAAAACAGCCTGGGGCCCGCATAGGAAACTCAGGGGACAATGCCACTCCCCCTTACAATTCAGACTGAATCGTTTTATGAAAAGGATTCCACAGCGTAAAATTAAATGACAAAACAATATCCATGCGATTTCTTACTTTTCAACTTAAGACAGTTCGGTTTCAAACTGACGTTATGTGAATAGTGAAAATAAACCCAACACGCCTATGTGCTGGAATGACCCAGTACCAGTGGATTTCAAAAATGAAGGCCTTAATGGGACATATTAGAACAGAGATCAGGCCATGGGCCATGGGCCAAATCCAGCCCACCATGTGTTTTTGTAAATAAAGTTTTATTGAAACGCACCCATGCCAAGTTGTATCTGTTCCTCTCCCTACAACAGAGTTGAGCAGCTGCCAGAGATGGTACCATCCACAAAGCCTAAAATAGTCACCATCTGGCCCATTCTGGAAAATGCACTAAAACACTTTACTTCAACTATACTTTCGCCCCTCGGAAAATACATTTTTAGTATTACTCAGGTTACTTCTTCTTAAATAACTATTCACATAATTAATGTGTTCATTGAGGAAAGGAGATATACATATTTAAGAAAAAAATGTAAAGGGAAAAAAAATCACTTACAAAATACACTGTCACTGCCACAAACATTCTGCTGTGTGCCTTTCCAGACTGCTATAGACATATGTACTTTTAAAAAATGCCACCATTAACTGTCACACATTTCCCATGTGCCACGCACTGCACACAGGCCTTACATGCATCTCCCCATTAATGCACCAAGGAAGCTTACAAAGGAGTGACAGCCATATTCAGTTCGTTTTTTTCTTGAGACAGCCTCACTCTGTCACCCAGGCTGGAGTACAGTGGCGTGATCTCGGCTCACTGCAACCTCTGCCTCTCAGGTCCAAGCGATTCTCCTGCCTCAGCCTCCCAAGTAGCTGGGATTACAGGTATGCGCTGCCACGCCCGGCTAACTTTTTTTTTTTTTTGTATTTTTAGTAGAGATGGGGTTTCGTCATGTTGGCCAGGCTGGTCTCGACTCCTGACCTGAAGTGATCCACCTGCCTCAGCCTCTCAAAGTTCTGGGATGACAGGCAGGCGCCACCCCACAGGCCCATATTCAGTGATTTCTGCACAGTGTGGAGGCAGACACAGATATCACACTTCCCAAGTTCTCCCTCATAGGCTGCAGCAGCAAATGCCCGTGTGTCATTTTTACAAATAGCTCTGCTAATATTCCACTTCCCCGAAACACCTTTCTATGTGTGGAATTTCAAGACTAAATGTGAGAACATTTTCAATGTTTGGTCACATGTTGTCACAATGCTTTCCAGATGCAGCAGCAACATCTACACCTCCCAACAGTGTGGGACAACCTCCTAAATTATTTTAATCTTCTCTTAGAAACCTCACTGAGCCATGATTACAACGAAAAGTACTAGCTGAAGCTACAAACAGACCATAATATATTTCAGATGACTATCTTCCCTCCAGCCGAATATGTCACAGTCAACGCCGTATTTAGAAAAGTTGCACAAAGATCTCTGAAACACACACCTGCCCTCATTTATGTTGTTCCCTATTAACCCCTCCTTTTAAGCTGAAGTTTATAAACAACTAAAATTTGGTGACTTGTACTTGCAAAATCAGCAATTTTGTTGGGTTGGTAACAAGACACATGCAAAGCATGGTTTTCTCTTTCAAACCATTGAAACCCACCATCCCTCCAAAGGAAAGGCACCTTTCTCCCAGATACACAGAACCTCCCCTGACCTCAGTGATGCAGGACTCCCATGAATTTCTTCCAGCTGCCTCAGCTAGGCTTCCAAACTGTCCACACGTGCAGGTCTTCACACCTCCTCCAGGTCACCTTCTACTCACTGCTGCTAAAAGCATCACCCCAGAGTTGGAGGCCTGAGTGTCCTGCAGGGTGCCCTGAAGTTCCGGCATGCGCAGAGGGGACTGCTGGAGTCAGAGAGTTCAAGATCACGAAGGAAAGAGCAACACCAAGAGCCTAGAGCAGGCACTTGGAATGATTCTGAGAGCCCTCTGCATCCAGTGATCACACCTGCTGTGGTAGTCCACTCTTGCATTACTCTAAAGGAATACCCGAGGCTGGGTAATTCATAAGTTTAATTGGCTCACGGTTCTGCAGAGTGTGTAGAAAGCATGGCATCAGCATCTGGTTTTGGTGAGGCCTCAGGAAGCTTCCAATCATGGTAGAAGGTGAAGGAGGAGCAGAGTATCACATGGCAAGAGTGGGAGTAGAGGGGTTGGGAGCAGGAAAGGGGGGCACTCCCTTGAACTGAATCTTGCATGAACTGAGCAAGAACTCGCTCATCACCAAGGGGAGGGTGCTAAACCATTCATGAGGGACCTGCCCCCATGATCCAATCACCCCCCCACCAGACCCCACTTCCAACACTGGGAATCACATTTCAACAAGAGATCTGAAGGGGACAAACATCCAAACCATATCACCTGCTATGACCTGAGGGGCTATAGCTGAGTCCCCTGGCAAAATCAGAATCTCCTCCACCCTCCGCACAAGCACAAACATTACAACGCCAGCGCACATGCACATACACTTTATGGCACACAGAACAGAAAAGGCTATATTTAAATAACAAAATATTTTAAGTTCTAAATGGAATATTCTAGAGCAGGTAAAATGAAAGAACCAGAGCAACATGCAGCAGAACAACTGTTTTTCCATTCCAACCGCTGAAGGACATCTTCAGCAAGTGACCACCGTAGGTGCTTCCCCGCACACACACAGAGCACCATCGACTGTCAGCGGAGGAAAGAGATCCGATGGGGAAGACAGACCATCTTCAACAGAGCAGAGGAGGGGGCAAGGGGACTTCACTGTATCGGCAGGGGTTTCTTCCATAAACGTCAACATGCACAACATATAGAGAAAGCAAATATGGTAAAATGTCCAATCAGGGAGAAATGACATCCATCATGGTCTTCCCTCCAGTTTTTAGTATTTGAACCATCCTGTACATTCAACAATTAAGATACAAGGTACGTTTAACGGTGAGAAGTTACCTTTCACAAAGTCTCACTTGTAATGGTGGCTGCAGAGCTGAAATTTGGCCACTGGCTTTCCTGGATTCAGCCTGGGAGCAGGTTGGCCTTATTTTGGTGTTTTCCTACGAGTCGTAAGCAGTGACAGATCCCCCAAGACTGCTTACGAGCACACTTAGAAACACAGATGGATCCAACTTCTCCAGGAGACAGCTCAAATTGGAATCATCTTGAAAATGGAAACAAAATATTCCTCTTGGGCACTACACCTTATTAATTCTGACCTTTTGTTGCATTACAAATACTAAGCATTCTATAAATACTGAAAAACACTACAATACTCAAAAAAATCTGACATGTAAATTAATGGCTTAGGGAGGCTGAAAGCAGAGATGCATCATTCATTCTGAGAAAACATCCAAAATGAGGGGAGGAGTGAAGATCCAAAAGTCAAGAAATACGTTGCAACTGCATCACAGACCTGCAGCACAGCACCCTGACCTACCATGCATCTGCAGCCTGGCTCAAAGGTCCACAGCTTCAGCAGCCAGCGTGGGAGCACCATGCAGTAAAGGCCCAGCAGTACAGGAACAGGAACGGAGAAGCGCTGAGCCAGAGGGGCTGAAACAAACATACTCGACCTCCTGGCTCGTGTCATCCCGAAACCTTAAAGCAGCAAATCTCAAAGCCACCACGTGCCAAACAAGTGAAGTCTAATAACTCACCATCTCCAAATTAACTAGTTTTCCATCCCCAAAATACGGTTTGCTGATATTGACACAACGAGACAAAGCGAATCTTGATTTGTAGGCTAACGCCCAGATTCATTTGATATGCCCAACATGCTATAATACAATCAACAAGCAGAGGTCAGCCTGCGGAACATGCATAAATCTCCAAAACAGTCCATCCGTTCAGATGCATTGTTTCTGCAGCTGTATTGAAAGTTCAAAACGAAAGGAAAGGCCCATTGATTTAAAAATATCATAGCTGTAGCAGCCTGGAAAACATCAGGCAATCCACAGGAAAATGAGCTGCAAGAGAGACATCTGTTCCCCCCAAAAGAATGTCCAAGTTAGCTTCTAACCTCATCCACTTTTCTCAACCCAGAATAAACTTAGATTCAGTGACAGTCATTGCTGTTGACTTTTTTCCCCTCCTGCTTCCCTCCAGTGTGCAGGTGGGAATAGTGGGGACGTGACTCTCATACCAATAGGACCATGAAACAATGCTGACTCCGAGAAGAGACGATTAACATCATAATTTACTTTCTACAATGACTGTCCAGTGTGTGTGCAGAAGTGACATGTGTGCCTGCCCTGAAGTCTCACAGTATAACAGAGCCTGGGTAAAAGGCTTAGTGCTAAGAGAGTCGGGCATGTGTGAGTGTGCTACAAACATTAGCTACTGTGGTCCAAGTGATCCACAGCACCTCTGAGAGCGTCCACCGAACCATGTGCTTCTGATCCAGCCAGGGCTCCAATTTCGCACGTCGGGTTCTCAAAACTGACGCTGGCTATAGTGTTAAAGTTCACGTACTGAGCGCAAGAAGAGGAGCAACTGAGACACGGGGGTTCAGTTAAAGGAAACATAGCGACAGCCAACACTGTCCTCAACTGCTGTCTTCAGATCCCAGACACCTGTCTCTGCAGACTGAGTCCAGGCACCAGGTCTAGACCTATTCATCACCCCAGTGACATGGGCAGACAGGCATGAGCAGTGTGGCCGTCAAGAAGCTGAGGGAGCTCTGAAGGATGAGAATGCCACAGACCACTAATGCTGTCCAGAGACTCATCCCAGGACCCGCTGACAGTCCATCCCACTGCGAGCACACCACAAAGACAGCGGGAGGGCTGGGGTGACTGTGACCATTCCCAGGAAGCAAAGACGACGGGTTCCTTTCCCAAAACTGGGAAGAGCATGAAGAACAGCAGCTTTTAACCTAAGCTACTTCAACTAAATCTAATCTTGTACAGAAAAAAAAAAAAAAAAGTTTATTTTGGATGTCTGCATGTAACCTATTCAAAACACAAGACAAGACGAAGGCATCCTAAAGCGTTGAATATGATCTTAGGTTGGACAGTAGCAAGCTGACCACTAGCTAGAGGCATGCATTTAAAATTCTGCTCCATCAGCGACAACAAAAAGGACAGAGTCTGTAAGAGGCTGTCACAAACATCCACACAGCGGCCACTGTTCTGAGTGGGTAGGGGTCTGCGTGGCACTCCCTTCAGATCGCACCCCGCCTCCACTCGTACCCAACTGCAGAGAGCCGGAATATCAGCGGCTGCTCCCAGGGGGTTACTGCCATGTGCCCTCTCCTGTTAGACTGGGAATACCTCCCAAGTGACTGCTGTGCCTCTTCCATCTTCAAATCCTTCGGACATAAACCCAGGGCAGAGAGCAGGCACTCCAACTTCTAACGCGTGAACAGTGGGCTCAGGGAATGACCGTCCCTTGTGTAGGAGACACCAGAAGGGTCACTGACCTCAGGAGTCAGAGGAGCTCCAAATGCATGATGGGCAGGGGCCACTGGGGTCAGCCCAGCCGGTGGCCAGAGAAGCCAGATCAGAGACATGACACGGCCCTTGATGGTTTACGTGGGAGCCCTTGACACATTCTCGTTACGGCCTTGTAGGTACAGGAGGTAAGAATGGTGACAACGCCAATGACAGCAGCAGAGGCTGTGGCTCATTCGGCCCTGTCTAAGTACCTGATGCTGTTCCAAAGCTGACTTCGCATAACCCTCCCACCCACTCTGGGAGGTAGGGACTGTTAACATGCCCATTTTACTGGAACACATGAAAAAACCAAGGCACAATGAAATTAAATAGATCGGCCGGGCGCGGTGGCTCACACCTCTAATCCTAGCAATTTGGGAGGCCGAGGTGGGCAGATGACAGGAGGTCAGGAATTCAAGACCACCCTGGCCAACACGGTGAATCCCCGTCTCTACCAAAAATACAAAAATTAGCCAGGCATGGTGGCGGGTGCCTGCAGTCTCAGCTCCTCGGGCGGCTGAGGTAGGAGAATTGCTCGAACTTAGCAGGCGGAGGTTGCAGTGAGCCGAGATCGTGCCATTGCACTCCAGCCTGGGTGACAAGAGTGAAACTGGGTCTCAAAAAAAAAGGAAAAAAATTAAGTAGATCTCCAAGGCCACCCAGCCACTTCAGCAGCTGAGCCGAGATGCAGATGCAGCCCACTGGCTCCTGAACTCACAATGGACGCCAGCCCTCTCCATCAGAGGCGATGGGGAGTCAAGAATTTGTCACCAATAAAAGCTGTAGGGCCGCAGTTCGGGAATTACTTGCCACAACTAGAAGGAAACCAGAGCAAAATCAGCATCATTCATTCACTTGTTCAGCTGCATGCCTAACGAACATCGGTAAGGGGCCTAGCATGAGCTGGGTCCTGTCTAGGTGCTGGGGACACAGCAAACACAAGCCCTTATATTCCATCCAGTGGGGAGAGAGAGACACCAGGCATGTCAGGGAGCTGGGGTTTACGGGGAAATAGGAAGCAGGTGAGCAGGAGGGGCTGTGGCTGGGAGCAGGGCCAGGTGCCACAGAGGATCCTCAATGACACTGGAGGTGAGGCTGAAGGAAGTGAGCGCCGAGCTGCAAGGGCCCCGGGAAGGTTTTCCAGAAAGAGGAAGCAGTGCAGACATGTAAGGGGGAGGCGCATGCCTTTCACTGAAGGATCAGCAGAGCCATGCAAGGGGAGAGCGGTAGAAGGCGAGGGCCAAAGGAGGTTTTGGCACAGGGCATCACACATCACACCCTGACCCGGGTTCTGAGGGATGCCCCTGGCTGCGGGCAAGTGGACTGTCCAGGAGAGTAGCAGCATCGGCTTGAAGAGGAGAGCAGTCATCCACCAAGCAACGCTGCTGCCCGGGACCAGGGTGCTAATGGCTGAGGTGGCCCAGGAAGCCACTGCATCCTGGATATACTTTGAAGGCACAGCCCAGCATTTGCTGATTTCTGGAAGGTGGTTCCATTGCCAGCATCCGTGCCCTGCAGGAGAAGAATGGCAAGTCTCCAGCATGCGAGGACTTCAGCTGTGACAAAGAAGGTCCCTGGCGGCCGAGGGCAGGTGCTGCAGAGGCCCAGGAAGGCAGCACCACACCTGGGGGCACAGGCAGCTACAGAGACAGTAACACGGGTCTCCTTGGGACAGCCATGCCACCAAGAACAACTGGCCCGGGATCGGGGGGCCAGCAGCAGCCCAGGCTCAGGAAAACCAAGCCCAGCATATAGTCTGGCCGCACACTCTGGACAAACCTTGCAGAAAATAGTAGAACGGGGCCCTTGCTGCAATGCAGAATCACCCGCACACCTGTCCTCTCAGAGGAGGTGGACGCCCACCTGAGTTACTGGGACAGTTTGCAGCAACTCGGTCACCGAAGCTGGTGTTGCTGACCTCCAGCAGCTGGCTGTCTCTTGGCAGTCTTGTCCCCTTCCAGTGCAGCCAGCCCAGGATGCTCATGAAATTAAAGGGGTGGGCATGGGGGAAAGGGCTGCGTCCACATGGAGCCTTTAATCTCCTCCAGCCGGAGACTGTGCTCAAGATCCTAGGGTCCAACAGCCCCAGGTTTGATCCCAGCTCCCCCACTTCATGATGTGAACTCGGGCAAATCATTCAACTTCTCTGAGTGTTGCTTTCCTTCATGGTAAAGCGGGGATAGCCCTGTCCTTACTACGTGAGTTCCCTATTACTACTCTAACAAACCACAAACTTGGAGGCTTGCTTGACACAACATACATTTCTTACCTTACATCCAAGGTCTAAAATCCATCTGGGCTAAAATCAAGGTGACTTAGGGCTGTGATCCTGGAGGTTCTGAGATAGAGTCCATTTCCTTGCCTTTTCCGGCTCCTAGAGAGCTCCCCCGTTCCTTGGCATATAGCTCCATCACTCCAGCCTCTGCTTTCATCTTCACATCTCCTTCTGTGACTCTGACCCAAAAGATCATTCTTACTGTCTCTTTTTACAGAAACCCCTGTGATTATCACAGACCCATCCAGATAACCCAGAATAATCTCCCAATGCAAGGTCCTTAATTTCTTTTGCCAACATAAGGTCACACATTCACAGGTTTCAAGGATTAGGACTCGGGACATCTTTGGGGGCCATTATTACCTCTACCACATCTACCCACCCAGGTTTTAATTTCTGCTTTTGTTTTGAGGATTACATAAGATTATACATACCACATAACAAGGGCTCAGTAATAATAATTATTAGCAGCCACTATTAAAATTTAAAGTCTTGTAATTTTAAGCTTTTATGGTACATTATTTAAATGTAAGCTTAATAATGGATCTTAATAAAAAGATAAAATAACTAAACCCTTTTCATCTATAAATCCTTAACTTGAAGCTTTATGCTTTAATTGAGACTGAAAATTTTTTGCACTCATGTGAAATGGGTCTACCAGAAAGTGAAGGTTAGAAAAAAAACTAAGAAAAGACCAGACCTGCAGGAGGCCAATTAAACTGGACAGACAGGGGCTTCAAATTGCAGGAACAGACCAGGTGCCCCATGACAATTGAACCTAGTCAGATCCACTCTGTAGAGTAGGATGAAGGCCAAGGAAAATCAACCGCTCCCCAAAAATCACCTACAAAAACCTACTGGCATTTTCCAGCTCTTGTGGTTTAGCAATGATAACACAGAAATTACTAGCATCCCACGTATTTGGAGCTCTGGGTCAAAACAAACAAACAAAAAAATCACAGTAACTCATGAATATCACGGGTTACACATCACCACTGCAGTAATAGCAAAAGGGAGCAGAAACTGCACGCGCCCAAGACCGAACACATCCCACCCTCCAAAACGTGCGCGATCACATACAGATGCAGACCTTCCAAGTCTGAGCTTCTCAAAATTACACAAGTTGCCTACTCTTGGTTGATGCTCCACGAAATGTGAGCTACTTAACTCAGTTCGGTTAACTCGCCATCCCCTACAAACCCACACCACCACAAAGGAGACTCAGGTCCCCCAACTGCCATCTCAGTGTGTATTTAAATTCAAAAGTGCACGCATGCATATCTCAAAACTGTGTACTGCATCCACTTACTTAACAAAAGAAATCTGAATTCGGAGTGTTTTTAAAAACAAAAAACAAAATACTCATGTATGTAAGACATGTTTCTATCCAAACTATTAGCCAGGCCACAGAAATAGAGATTATAACTCAAAAACAAACGTTCTTTTGTTTGTTTGAGATGGAGTCTCACTCTGTCGCCCAGGCTGGAATGCAGTGGTGGGATCTCGGCTCACTGCAACCTCCGTCTCCCAGGTTCAAGCGGTTCTCCTGCCTCGGCTTTCCGAGCAGCTGGGATTACAGGTGCCCACCATCGTACCTGGCTAATTTTTGTATTTTTAGTAGAGACAGAGTTTCACCATGTTGGCCAGGCTGGCCTCGAACCCCTGACCTCAGGTGATCCACCTACCTCAGCCTCCCAAAGTGCTCAGATTACAGGTGTGAGCCACCGCACCTGGCCAAAAACAAATGTTCTTTACAACAACAAAATTAACAGCAAGCACACTGCTGATTCGGGGCTTAATGATTTCAACCACTATTCTAATTTCCTCTTAAAAATAAAAAATGTTTTCAAAAATTGTTTGTAGAAAAAGCATCTTGGCTGTGCTTTGAACATTAACAAAATCTAATTCTCTGGACATTTTAATCTAGTTGTTGAAAGTTATTATTTTAACTGCTGTTCCTCGTCTATTCACACGTGTTTGTTTTCTGTTTTAACAACATTTTTTCCCCCTACATTACAATTAATTCTTACAATTAAAGTCACAATCCCCTGGTAAGGCCACTTCAGCATGCCAAAAACGAAAGCAAATGTTTCCCTTCTTTACTGCAAATTCATAAAATGTGAGCCCAGCCCAATCCCTAGAGAGCTGATGTGACTTTGACTTTTCAACTCATTCGAAGCTTAAAAAAAAAAAAATTAAAGATTCACATTTGTTCATTTTACAAGCATCCCTAGGGAAGTTAATAATGGCATTTAAAAATTACAAGATACACCCCTCCTCACTTCAGTGAAGCAACAAAAAAGTACGTTTCCTAAGTGTTAGTTGAGCTACAAAATGATTTTTTAAATCATGCATTCAGAATTTTGTTTTCACTATTTGTTTTTAAATCTGTTCAGGACAGAAACATTTATTAAGGGTCCACTCTGTGCTAGGCACCAAGCGTTTTCCTGTTGAACACAACCGGACAGAATGAAACCGCAAGAGGGGCAAGAAGCCAGAAACCTATAAAGTTTTGTATACCCACAGATGTGTTTTATTTAACGAGTTTAATTAATCTAGGGTTAAGAGAAGATAGGTAGAAATGAAGTTGCTAGGTCAGAGGCCAAATACATTGTCAGGGTTTTTATTACAGTTTGACAAATTTCTCTCCAGAGGGTTATCTCAATTTACATTTTTCCCACTTAAACGTAAAAGGGGAACTATTTTCCATCACCTTCGCCAACACTGGGCCTTGTTTTTAACACTCAACTTAACCGGATGAAAAGAAAGAGGTCACCTGTACTTTTTTTTTTTTTCCTTCTTTTTTTATTTGAGATGCAGTCTCACTCTGTAGCCAGGCTGGAGTGCAGTGGCGCAATCTCGGCTCACTGCAACCTCTGCCTCCTGGGTTCAAGTGATTCTCCTGCTTCAGCCTCCCGAGTAGCTGGGACTACAGGCGTGCGTCACCACGCTCAACTAATTTCTGTATTTTTAATAGAGACAGGGTTTCACCATGCTGGTCAGGATGGTCTTGATCTCTTGACCTCGTGATCCGCCTGCCTCGGCCTCCCAAAGTGCTGGGATTACAGGCTTAAACCACAGCACCTGGCCCAGAAGTCACCTGTCATTTTAATTGTTCTTCTTTAATCAACAAAGCCAAATATATTTACATCTTGATTGCTCCTTTGTTTCTTCTTTTATGAATTTTGTGCCCATGTCCTTTCGTTAGGAAATTTGTTTTTCTTATTGTTTTGTAAGAACTCTTTACATATAGAAGACAATGCTCTACATGTAATAAATATTTTTGTTGGTCTTTTAATTTTGCTACAAATGTTTGTGCTGTTCAGAAGGGGTTCCGTTGTTCAGATGCTGTCAAAGTAATTCCCTTTCATTTATTTTCTGCCCTCCAAGTTCATCCCAAGAATATATGAACACTAAAAAATACTCATTTTTTGAGGAAAGGATTCTGACTTTGGAATGGCTGTGAGCACAAAGAGAAAAACAATAATTTGACCTAGTTTCACAACAACCCAGCTCCCCGAGAGGCGAAATGCATAGCTATCCTGTGAAGTCAGGGGAGCAGAGGAACGCTGACCCCACTTCCTTAAAATACTTTCTCTTGGCATTAAAAAATAGGTTGCAATAGCTCAGAGATGAGATTCATGCCAAATGTGCATTTGATCCATGCTTACGGATAAATTTAGGCAAAATTTAATAAATTCTCTGCCTACAAACAGTAGTGAGATAATGCTTTGAAAAAAAACAGCTCAGGCTGTGAGTAAAGAATGGGATCATTCCAACTTCTGGTCGTATTAGATCACTCCAATTGTAACAATACTGGCAAGCTCCTCAGTGGGGCCCATTAAAAGGCGGTGTGAGGCAGAGCAGGGAGGATGGATGCTGTAGTCACATGCCCTTTGAAGTCTGGTTCTGACTCCCAACCACGTGATCCTGGACGACCCAACCCAGGCTGGGGACGTCCCTGGACTGTGCAAGCTGGCTGGCAGTGGAAGTGACAACGCCCGCCTCTGTGGGTTGTCATAGCAATCAAATGAAGGAGCAGAGGCTGCTCGTTCCCTGCGCAGAGGAGTCACGCGTACTTGCGCTCTTCGCGGAAGAGGCTGTAATCATTTGCATTTTATTAGAAATTTTAAAAACCGCACCGCCAGGAAAACCACTCAACTCGAACTGCCTCCTTTATTTGAGCGCACCACACACAGGCAGACGCTTACTTGGACTTCGACTATTTTCAAGTCAGCCCCAGTAAACCAAATTCGTTGTAAAATATCACATATGGCATTGGGCTGAGTAGAGAGCTAAACATCTCTGCTAAACCATTAATTTAATAGCCACAGAATCAAACTGATTCCCTAAGAGGCCAAGAAAATGGGAAAACACAGCACCCTCTTGGTACCCAACATTGTGTGCTATTTCACACAAAAGAGTTCATGGAGAATATTGAGTTAGCCAGTGTAATATCTTCCCTAAGCATGTGGAAAAAGGGGCCTGCCCCTGAGCCTGGCACACCCCAAACCGTAAGCCAATCTGCAATGGGGGTAGAGAGCCAGCCCACACTCCTGCAGGCCTGGGTGCTCCGGATGGAAGCGAAACTGATAACAGATTTTACACCAGACAGCCTTCAATGACCTACCACTGCTCACGGGCTAAAGGGCAAAGCCACCCTCCACCCCCGCTTGCCATGTTTCTCCTTGCCTTCTCTCTCCCTTGAGCTACAACTGCCTTCTTCCCTCCCCCAATACATCCAGCCGGTCACAGGCCCTTTGCTGCTGCTCCTCTGGGATGATACACCCTCCTACACCATCTGAGACCTGAAGCAAGAGCAGCAGCTCCCTAGAAAACTCCCGCTCGCCAGGAGCCCTTTCTGGATCCCACTTTTGTCATACACGCTCCAGCACCAGCCACCTCCCAGCTTTAAGTGACACTGACCACACTGCTAACTGTATGATTATGGGGTGACTCTGGCCAATGTCACCATCCCTTCTAGACTCCAAGGACCCCCAAGGCCAAAGATCTTGGCTGCTTCTGCTCACCAGCACCAGTAGGGTGTCCAGCACATTCACAGATGTACAATCAATATTTGGTGAATCAATAAATGAATAGATACCAAGCAAGAAAACTTAGAGCTTTTATGAGTATTTGGCCAAAATCCACACAAGGAAAACAAAACAATAAAACATACCAAAGATTCTGAATTCTGATTCATCCACAACATTCCCATTAACAAAGCATTTTTGCAGGCTACCGCTAGCCAGGTGTCACCTAAGTCCCCTACACAGCAGATGGACAAGGCCACCCTGCGGGCCACACAGAGCCGCTATATGCTAATTCACTGTTAATTACAGCCTCTCCTCGAACTGCAGGAGGAGCCTCGTTCTATAGGGAAGGCCACGCCAATTAGGCACATTCACAAAGGAATATTTTAAAGTAATTACCAGTTTATATTAATCCTTCTTTTAATGTATCAGCAGATCACCTGGAATAATAGCAATAAAGTGCTTCTAGTTACCTGTGATTCATTTCCTCTTTTATTCTCTTCCTTACAATTTCTTGTAGTTTTTTTTTTTAGGGAGAATGGGTAGATAAAGGGAGAGAGGAAAGAAGGCTTTACTATGTACCTAAAAACACTCTCCCTGGCCTCTACCTCCTTAAGGAGAATGAAGAGTTCTGTTGGTTTCTGAATCCACAGTTTCTACTCAAAAAGATACATGTCTTATCACTGAAGGAAGCAAAAAGGTTTGGGTAACAGCTCTCAAAATATGCATTAAGTGTAAACAGCTTTGGATTTTAAGATATAACCCATTTTCTCATCAAATAAGCTGCCAAATTAAAAGGTGCTTACATCCCCAGGTCTGCTTGCCTCAAAAATCTCAGGTAAAGAACATTAAACGTGGCTGGGTGCAGTGGCACAGACCTGTAATTCCAGCACTTTTGGAAGCCGAGGCAGGCAGATCACTCGAGGCCAGGAGTTCAAAACCAGGCTGGCCTTCATGGCGAAACCCAGTTTCTACTAAAAATACAAAAATTAGCTGGGCATGGTGGTGCATGCCTATAATCCCAGCTACTCGGGAGGCAGAGGTTACAGTAAGCTGAGATCGCACCACTGCACTCCAGCCTGGGCGACAGCGTGAGCTCCATTTCCACAAAAAAAAAAAAAAAAAAACAGCAAAACTCTCCCGTTACAATCTATATCTATTTGCTAACCTCACCTGGGAAAGAGAGGTTAACTCCAAATCAGAAGGACATCCTTAGGCATCATCAGAGATGCCTCACAATGGAGAGATAAAAGGCCACAAACATAACCTGGGCTGAATTTCACGTGGAAGCAGAAGCCAGAATCCAGAGACATGGGGTCATTCCCCCGCCCAAGATCACAACATCAGCTGGCAGGCCAACCTGGAAGCAGGTGCCGGGCGGGCGTTCAGCATGCAAGCCCGGGTGGGACTCGGCACACCCGGCTGGCTGGCCACCCCATGCAGGAGGACCACTGCACCTCAAGCGACGCTGGATGCACTGGTCAGGAATTCCCAGGTTTGGTCCATGTGAATCACAACTGTTCTTGTATGAGTTGTATGCATTTGCAGGTTCTAAGGAGTCAGGAAGACCCCCACACAGTCACGTTCTTTTCCCTTAGCACCTGAACACAATTAGCTATTAAGTAGGTATTTGTCAGTTTGAATAAGTACAAAGGCAAAGACCAATTCATAGATCATCTGGAAGGGTCCAGCACTCTAGGCGTTGCCCCTGAGATCTCATTACCAGGGCCAAGGGCTCCAGCTGACATAAATTATTTACTGCTGTCCTTGCCCTCTGATTATGCACACACATTAAATGCAACCAAGGGGCATCTGAGCCCCACTTTAACCAGGCACCGCCTCCACGCCACAGGAGAGGTGCAATCAATTCAGAAGCACCCCTGAGATGAAAGGTGCTGGCGTAAAATCTGTACACTCTCTCTTTCAGCGCAGCAAACCCGCCCAAGCAGCAGATTACCTGGGCTTCACCGAGAGAAGAAAACGTGTGAAACAATGAGCCACCTGGAAAACAAAGACCTGAAATTGCACTCAGATTACGATTACAAGTAGAAAATAAAGCCTGTCTGATTGTTCTCCAGTGAGACTGTAGGCTGCAGACCAGAATGATTTTACATAATTATTAACATCAATATTGATGGAGGACTGCCTAGCAGGGAGGCCGCTGGGCCGGGTTTGTGACCGCAGCTTAGGATGTGGTCTCAACCCTTAAACCGTGCCCACAAGCACGCCAAACAGCAATGCTCCCAGTCACAGAACAGTGACCATATGTTCCACAACCGGAACAGGGAGGGAAGGATTCCTTTGTCTCCTATGTACATCTATTTATATGAAAACTCCTACAAAGGTATAAATGAAAATCATTAATATCATTGACAAATGCTCTTTAAAGAATGAAGACAGTTATACGAAATCTAGATTCCAGCAGAAACTCAAGGTTGTTTTTTTCTCTATGTAACGTTCCTCACAATTGGTTTACTATCCTGCTCATCAATCAAAAGATCCAAGCCTCCCTGGGCTCCCTGCTCAGAGGACACATATGGAGGGGGATTCTCCAATGACACCACGTCTGTCATCTGCAGGCCTGGGCACCACAGGGAAGTACATGGGCATCCTAAATCACCACCTCAAAGCAGGAATCAGAACCACCCACCCCATGTTACCACAGGTGTGTGCAAATGCAGACAAACCACTCCTCCAAAAATCAGCTCCTTAATGATAACTATTCATTATGAAAATAGGAAGGCTGCACTGAGGATGACCACGACCTTGAAATATTAACATCATTTTCTATTATATTCATTGCAGCATTCTGACCTCAAGGGGCTTGCAATCTGAAAGGGGGACTCTTCATCTCCAAGGAGAGTGTTATGTGGGCCAAAAGGGAGTCAAACCAAGACCACCTTTGCAGCTGCCTGAGAAGATGCTCTGGCAAGACGGCATGGAAGTGGTAGTCCCTACACTGGGCGGGGGAACATTTCAACTGGCAAAATGAAGTGAGAGGCGGAGGACCCAGTGGGGCAGAGTCCTCCCCTCAGGGCAGTGTAAGGTCAACACACTGGCGCACTCAGGGAGCTGACTGGGCTACGGGGACACAGGCAGGCGGTCAGCAGGCTGCCGGAGGTCATGGTGCACAGTTTCAGTGCAGAAGACGGTGCCTTGGGAAGAAAGCCAAGCTAACGTCAGTCAACCATCCCACTGGGTGGCTCTTCAGAGGGGCTGAAAAGGATCACAGGCAGGGGACAGCTGAAACAAAACTGGGCTACAGGAAAAGAATGAGAAGGTTGTGGGCAGGGGGTGGTTTCAAGGCAGGAAGCAGGGCCTGCAAGAGTTTTCTGAACCAGAGCACACCTGTGGCCCAGTCTTAGCGCACCTCCTCCCCAGCCCGGGGTCTCAGCTCCAGGTCAGGGAGCTCACAGGAGCGCAGGGCGTTTGAGGACAGCGGGTCTGCATTGTGGATGTGTGCGGAAGCACTGTGCTATGGGCTGTATTGAGCTCTCCTGAAATTCGTATATTAAAGCTGTAGCCCCCAATGCGATGGTATCTGAGGTGGGGTCTTTGGAAGGTAATCAGGGTTGGACAAGGTCATAAGGATGGGGCCCTCATGATGGGATTAGCACCCTTATAAAAAGAGACAGCAGAGAGCTGGCATGCTCTGCACCACGTGAGGATAGCAAGACAGTGGACGTCTAGAAGCCGGGACAAGAGTGTCTCCAGCGCCCAACCGTGCCAGCACCCTGATCTTGGACTTCAGCCTCTAGAACTGTGAGAAAACGAATTTCTGTGGTTTAAGGCACCCAGCATCCGGTATTTTGTTATGGCGGCCCAAACGGACAAATGCACGGTGGACTCCAAGATGACCAGGTATCAGGGCACAGCAGATGCCGCCTGGCCAACTAAGAAGCCAGAGCCGTGTTTGGTGCAGACTCAAGTAGGCACACAGGATGACTGTGGCTCTATCAGGTAGCAGTCAACACAGAGCAGGAGCCAGAAGCCGGGCTGGAGCTTACTCCAAAGGTGGAGACAAACCTGTCACTATATCTGTAACTCGGAGCTCAAAGTGCTGGCCCTGCACAGAGTCGGGACAAATGCAGGAAAAGCACTGCTGCTGACAACTTTACAATTATCCCACCCTAGCTAAATGGAGCTGTCGCCCAGTGCCAAACTGTCCCTGAGGAAGGAGACGTCAGGTATTCCAAGGTGGCCGGCCACTCACTCCCTGCACCCAGCCCAGTGACTTCACCTCATGCACCCAGCGAGCAAGACTCCATTTACCCACTTCTGAAACACAAAGCCAAGAGTTGCGCCTTCAATCCTGCCAAGAGCCACATATGCCCACAGCCTCCTGCTACACTTTCTGGCCTGTGAGATGGGAGCGAAAGTGGCCACATAACTTCTGAGCCAGAGCATGCAACGGCCAACAGAAGACCTCCAGGGCTCCTGTCCCTCCGGTACAGAATCAGGGACGTTTACAATAAGGATGGTTCCCCAGCCCGGGACCCCAGGGCACTGAGACAGGCAGGAGCCCCTCTGCCACCCTCAGCACGCATGTAGGTCTGGGGTCAGAGCGAGGAGCAGGCCTTCTCTACCGAAAACTCAAGACGTGTAGGTTGCCTATGACCACAGCACACCCAGCCTGCCTTCCCCACAGCCTCTCACGCTTCTTCCACAGCCCAGCCCCTAGTTCTTACGTCTTGGAATCTCGAATGATCGTGCCCAGCAGACCTTGCTAGTTTCTCCACCGGTTGTGGAGGCTTCCTGCTCATTCTGAAGCTCTCCGTGCCCCATATCTCCCATGTCCTCTGGCCATTTCAATAGGGACTTCTCATGCTAGGGACTCAATTTCATTGTGTTCTCTTCCAAGCACCACCAGTGGCCACGTCCGCTTTTCCTTATGTTCCCACGGCTTGTTTACGGTCATCATCAGTGATCAAGAAAAAGTGCTCAGAAAGCTGCCTCACTAGGACCTGGTCACAAACTCTCCTGACCATCAAGAAAGAAAACTGCCAAAAATAAGGCAAGAACAAAACAAATTCACCAGTCCCCTGTGATAAGCACCCTTCCCAGTGACAAAGCTCTGTGTAAAAATGCAGAACTTGACTGCTGCCTCCTTCCTCCCTCCATGGTCTCTTCTTATATGTGCTCCTCTGTAATTACTATTACTACTTCTACTACTATTATTCCCAGTACTATTGTTTGCATGGTTGGGGGTATTAGGGATTGGGGGGAAGTCAAGAACAAGCTGAAAGGTTTTATGGCCAAAGTTGGGTCGTGCCAGCTCAAACCTTCGGACAATCTATTTGAATTTCACCCTTGTCCCCTGATCTCCCAGGCCTCCGACAGACTGACCTCAAGGCCTGCCATCAGATATATTCCATGGAAAATCGCTCCTCTCTCCCCTACTAAGAAAGTAAGGACAAGAACAATTTTTTGGTTGGAGGCCAAGTAGCAGCAGGGCCTCTGGAATCCAGAGACCTCGTTCCTGTCTTGGCTCTGTTGTTTCCTGGGCCTGGGACCCTGGATGCATTCCCCAGTCTTGCAACCTCTCTGGACATCATCAGCTCCCCAACGTCCTCCCATCCATTCAGAGAGTAGGGTTGGTCTCACTGGGAGAGGCAGAGGGTCCCAGTCCAATGCTGGGCCACGGAGGCCGCTGCCGTGGAACCCGGGGCCTGACCACTCCCTCCCTGAGCATCTCCAGGTCTCCATGGCCTGGAGCAGCTCCACCTCCTGAAGGCCCCACCCCACAGAATCCTAGCCAAGCCCTCTCAGCTGGTCTCCAATCAGCGGGTTTCCTCCCAGAGCCAGATTACATGGGGGTGGGAGGGAAGATACAATGGAATTTTACAGAATACGGCCATGGATCCAGCCTGCTCTGATTCTGACAGTCTCCAGCATGTTTGCCAACACACTTTCCCTGCAAGATGAAGAAGGGCTGCTAGACGTGGGCCAAGGAGAGAAGAGATGCTGAGGCTCCGCAAGGGGATGCTCCAGAGGCATCACTCTGTGAAGCCCAAAATGAAAAGTGAGCAAAGCTAAAAACGACCCAGTCAACATGCAGACGATGCCAACCTGCCTACGCTCTGAGACAGGACGCTATGAAGTCGGGGTAAGCTCTTCAGCAGCCGCCTCGTGTCTGAGACACAGCAGGCACTCACTCACTCGAGGCACTTCCAAGTCAAAACTCGAAGATCTAGATGCATTTTTTTGGTCTAACATATTTTCAAAAGAACAATATTTGTTTTGGTAGAACACAACATCTAGATATTATCTATCCTTTAAAAAATCCTAAAATACTACTAAACCTCAAAGAATGTTCCCCGACAGTGACTTGGGGTCTGGGAATCCGAGCCTTCCACCAGCACAGCAGTCCCCCACCCCGCTGCCTTTCCACCTCCAGGAGGCTGCCCTTGAGGCTGGCCTGCAGCTTCCCACACCCAAGCCCGCACTTAAAGTGGGATCCAGAGTCCTTGGTGGAGGCCCAAAGCTGTCCTCTTGTGTGCGCCAGCTGAAGGGGGCCTTACAAGGCTTGGGGTCTAACCCCCTTCAGGTGACAGACAAGGTAAAGGCCGAGAAAGGTACCCCAAATCAATCTCCATCCGCTAACAGTGGATACCCAGGCTAATGGGCTCCTGGCAAGGCTACCTGAAGTCAGAACAGCTCTCTTCCTGCCCTGGGCTCTGTGAGTTTGCTTGTTGCTGTGGGGAGTCCTAAAGGTAGGTTAATATTATTCTGTATAATAGCTAGATTTCCACATAACTGCGAGATTGCATGAATATAAGGTAAAGTTTGATCCAAGTACATTGTTATTAGCACACAATGGAATATTAGAACCCAAGTACTAGTGGGCTAAATCACGCATTGAGCTTCAACAAAATGTCCCATTTCTCACCTAGGATTCCCCTGCATGGTCCAGGGGCAGCCCTGGGTCAGGGCAGGGAGGGGGGCTCTAGATTTGGAAACAAAGGAACTCACTGTGGTCCCACCTCTGCCACTTAACGAATCCAGGAAACGTCCCTCACTCAGCTGAGCCTGTTTTTTGTCAGTGGGATGTAAACAATAATTTAATACCCATTTTTCTCACCTGACAGTCTCATGGGCCAGATGAGATAATGTGTGTGAAACAGGTTTGTAAACAGTTTTTTTGTAATTTTACAAAATTTACAATTTTGTAAAATTGTTCGTAAATAATTTTAATTTAAGGTAAGCGTTTTTTTTTTTTTTTTTTTTTTTTTTGAGAGGGAGTCTTGCTCTGCTCTGTCATCAGGCTGGAGCGCAGTGGTGATCTCGGCTCACTGCAGCCTCTGCCTCAAGCAATTCCCCTGCCTCAGCCTCCCGAGTAGCTGGGACTGCAGGCGTGCGCCACCACGCCAGGCTAATTATTTTGTATTTTAGTAGAGATGGGGTTTCGCCATGTTGGTCACACTGGTCTGGATTTCCTGACCCTCAGGTGATCCACCCACCTTGGCCTCACAAAGCGCTGGGATTAAAGGCGTGAGCCACTGCACCAACAGGTTTGTAAACAACGGTAAACAATTATAATTTAAGGTAAGCCGTGCTCCTCCTTTCTTTCAAGTTCTGGCACTAATGAATGCTTCTATGACCAAGGATTGGCTTTCGTACTATCAGTGACATGCAAGATTCATTCTGATGCCCAATCGCTTTTTTCAAAAAAGGTTCATTATGGATGTGACACTAGACATTCCAAACATACGCCCAGATGATGCTTTCACAGAAGTACTTCTTGGTCTCTGAATCAAGTAACTCATTCCTGCCACCCCAAACCCCCAAATCTACCAGAGGCTGGCTCCAGGGTGAAGGATACTCATCTCTGGCAAGCGGGTTTTGCTTTCCTTAAAAACAGATACGCGATCGGCTCTCAGCCGTCTGCTGTTGTGGAGAACAGAAGTCCTTTCTTCAGCCTCCTACATCACATTCACCAAGGAGTTCAAAAAGGGCAGCCGCAAACACTTGTGAAGCAATGCCTAGGGTGATCAATGGAACGCAAGCCACTGGCCAGAGCAGACGCCTCACTTCTCACCTGTGAAAGGCCGGGGAAATGGCCGATCTTGGGAACCATGATTATTCAACACTGTTTACAAGAACTCTCCTCTGCAGACCTACAGACATGTTTGCTTGTTTTGTTGTTTTCCTTATAAAACACATACTAATTGGATAAAGTGTAGAAAATTCTTAAACAGTAGAAAGAAAAGCGCTGTAATTCCACCAGGCAAACACATCTTAGTGTCTGCAGACAGCATTAAGCAACCGGAGTGCTGTTCACCACCACGCTGCAGCCTAGGGAGGAGTGTGTGCGTGCCGCGTCGCCATGGCAACACAGGGCGTACACCGCGTCCTCTATACTCATCGGATCTGCGCTGAAATTCTAGAGTCATTGACTAATTGCTGGTTGAGAACAAATGTTAGACAACAAAAAATGTGCTGACCGGGTACAGCTGGCAATTTTTACAAAAGCAGCCTCTTCAAAGACCTCCCTGTTTCTGATGGAGAATGAGTCTAAAATGCTTAAATTTTTGTATGGGTGCCTGCATTTCTTAAATGTCGCTTTCCTTCTGGTCTCCCTTAGGGTGTCTTGAATAATGGGTGTTTCCATCCGTTAGGGACCCACACTTGCCTTGGCAACAAGGTAGGGAGAAGATAAATGATGCCGGGATACAAATGGTGGGTACCAGATAATGCCGTGCTGCACGACAAGCTGGAAGGGCGGGCATCGTCTGGTGAAGAACAGATTTTAGGATTAGCTAGAATCTTCACATGTGGCAAAATTCTGCTCTCTGGATGTCAGTTGTACAGCCTTGGGGTGGTTACAAACTCCCTGGGCCTGGCTTTCCTCATCTGCAAAATGGGGATAATAAGAATAATAATATAAATGAAGATGAGGGGTGTGAAATGCAAAACAGCACAGCTCCTGGAACGCGGAAAGCACTCAATTATTATTTATTACTTATTACCACTTATTTATTACTATTAAATGTTATCCGTCAAAAGAAACATGAGGCTGGGCGCAGTGGCCCACGCCTGTAATCCCAGCACCTTGGGAGGCCGAGGCAGGCAGATCGCTTGATTGAGGTCAGGAGTTGGAGACCAGCCTGGCCAACATGGTGAAACCTGTCTCTACTAAAAATACAAAAACTAGCTGGGCGTGGTGGCGCCCGCCTGTGGCCGGCTACTTGGGAGGCTGAGGCATGAGAATCACTTGAACCCAAGAGACGGAAGTTGCAGTAAGCCGAGATGGTGCCACTGCCCTCCAGCCTGGGGGACAGAGCGACACTCGTCTCAAAAAAAAAAAAAAAAAAAAAAAAAGATAATAAAAATAAAAAAGAAGCATGAGAGTGCAACCTAAAGGAACTGGCATAAAGAGGACAGTAACAAGCATTTGTTTTTTGAGGCAAGGTCTCGCTCTGTTGCCCATGCTGAAGTGCACTGGCATAATCATGGTTCATTGCAGCCTCAACCTCCCAGGCTCAAAGGATCCTCCTGCCTCAGCCTCCCGAGTAGCTGGCACTACAGGTGCACACCACCATGTTCAGCTAATTTAAAAAAATATATTTTTATAGATGGGGTCTCACTATGTTGCCCAGGCTGGTCTCAGATTCCTGGAGTAAAGCATCCTTCCACCTTGGCTTCCCAAAGTGCCGGTATTACAGGCAAGAGCCACACTACTCTTTTCATATACGCCAGTGGGAGGAATGATACATCTGAACTAATTTGTTTTTTATTCCATTCCTGAAGCCAGGTTCAGAAATATGCCTCAATTCTGATATATTTATCTTAAAAGAAAAAAAAAATGAGCAAATTAATCGCATGCCTGGAGAGCTTCTAGCAAGATCCAGCTGCTCCACAACAGTTTTTTCATTCTTCATCTCAGGGATGCTTGAAGAAACCAGAGTCACCAGTGTGTCATTCTGATGGGTGGGAGCCTGTGCCAAGATGGCAACTTGCAGATGGTCAACTAGCTCGATGGATGCATTCCTTTCTGACAAATGTGGTAAGACCCACCTAACTAACAACCAAGAATTCCAGTGCTCAAATTCCCCATGAAATATTTCATAGCCAAAACACTTACAAGCAGGACTTCACAGATATGAGGGGAGAAAATACTTCACACATGGAGAGACACTCACCGTCAAGAGGTAAAGATAAAAAGCCACTCGTTTGAAAAACAAATCACTGAAAGTTGCCGATTTACGGCACTGAACATAACTTTTATACCCAAAAGAGAAGGTATCTAACTAAAGAATTGCATTTCCTGGTGTATGCTACAGTTTCTTGACGCATTTGCTCTATGACTTTCATACTGCTCCTAGCACCTGAACTTCGTGGCTATTCATTCTACATTAAGTCATTCCATAAATAATGTATTGAGCACTACGAAGCACCCATTCTGATCTCGGTGTTCGGCACACATCCGTGCGCTCTGGGAGCTCACAGTTCCGCAGTGATGCACAGACAAGGAAACAAATACAGTAAGTGCCTTAGTTCGTTTTTCATGCTACTGATAAAAACACACCCTAGGCTGGGTAATTTATAAAGAAAAAGAGGTTTAATGGACTCACAGTTCCAAGTGGCTGGGGAGGCCTCACAATCATGGCGGAAAGTGAAAGCATCTTACATGGCAGGCAAGAGAGAAATGAGAGCCAAGCAAAAGGGGTTTCCCCTTATAAAACCATCAGATCTCATGAGACTTATTCACTACCATGAGAACAGTATGGGGAAACTGCCCCCATGATTCAATTATCCCCCACTGGGTCCCTCCCACAACACGTGGGAATTATGGAAGCCACAATTCAAGATGAGATTTGGGGGGGGACACAGCCAAACCGTATCAGTAAGAAATGTGTCCTATGGGCCAGACACGGCGGCTCACACCTGTAATCCCAGCACTTTGGGAGGCTGAGGCGGGCGGACCATCTGAGGTCAGGAGTTCAAGACCTGCCTGACCAACATGGTGAAACCCCTTCTCTACTAAAAATACAAAAATTAGCCAGGTGTGGTGGCAAGTGCTTGTAATCCCAGCTGCTCAGGAGGCTGAGGCACAAGAATCACTTGAAGCCAGGAGGCGGCGATTGCAGTGAGCCGAGATCACGCCACTGCACTCCAGCCTGGGTGACTGGGCGAGATTCCAACTCAAAAAAAGAAAAAGAAATGTGTCCGATGCAGATAACTGCTACGCCGATGCAGGTAACTGCTACAGAAAATGGAAATAAGACAAGAGGAACGGTGGAGGTGGAGGAAACATGCACCGTTAGGCTGAACGGGACGGCTGCACTGAGAAGCTGAGGTCTGAGCAAAGGCTTGAAGGAAGGCCAAAATGCAGGAAGAGGAAGGGCACTCAGGCAGAGGGTATGGCTGGCGCAAAGGCCCTGGGGCTAGTGTGCTAGAGGAACGGCAGGGACTGAGTGTGTCTGGAGTGGAGGGAATGAGGGTGAGCCTGGTGGGCAAAGAGGTAGCAGGGAAAGAAGGCCAAGCAGGGGTTAACAAAGTTCCTCTGCCACGGGCCAGACAGTAGATCGTTTAGGTTTTGTGGGCCAAGAGACAAAATCGAGGGAATTATGTAGGTCTCGTCACAACTACTGAATTCTGCCAATGTCACATGAAAGCAGCCACAGATAACATTTGAGCAAACAGGCATGGCTATGACCCAACACGGCTTTATTTGTGCTCACTGAAATACGAATTTCATATCATTGTCATGCACCACAATTTATTCTTTTGATTTCTTTCCCCAACTACTGAAAACCACAGCAACTGTGCTGAGCTAGAAAGCCATACAGAAGCAGGTGGCAGCAGTTTGCCAGTTCCTGCTCTGGGGCCCTGTAGACCATAGTAAGGACTTCGGTGTTTATCCTGAGTATTTCGGAGAGCTGCTGCAGGTGTGAGGCCCAGGAGTAACGTGACTAGACTTGGGTTTTAGGGGTCACCCTGGAGTCTCCTTTGAGATGGACCTTTTGGGTTGGGGCACAGAGGCCAGCTAAGAGGTTACTGCAGTGACATGGTGGCTGGATTGTGTTGAACCTCCAGGGTGACTGTACCAGAAACAGGGCCTGTTGGGAGGTAATTAACTTTAAAAGAGGTTGCCCAGGCTGGTCTTAAACTCCTGGCCTCCAGTGATCCTCCCACCTCAGCACTGGGATCACAAGTGTGAGCCCCCACACCTGGCTCCACGGACTGGTGATATGTTTTGGCTGTGTCCCCACCCAAATCTCATCTTGAATTGTAGCTCCCACAATTCCCATGTGTCATGGGAGGGGCCCAGTGGGAGGTTACTGAATCATGGGGTGGTTTCCCCTATACTATTCTGTGGTAGTAAATAAATCTCACAGAATCTGACAGTTTTATAAACAGGAGTTCCCCTGCACAAGCTCTCTTGCCTGCTGCCATGTACGATGTGACTTTGCTCCTCATTTACCTTCCGCTATGACTGTGAGGCCTCCCCAGCCATGTAGAACTGTGAGTTCGTTAAACCTCTTTCCTTTATAAATTACCCAGTCACAGGTATGTGTTTATCAGAAGCGTGAGAACAGACTAATACAACTGGTGTTCTTATAACAAGAGGAAGAGACAGCAAACCTGTCTTCATCTCCTTCTCCTTCCCTCCTCGCCTCTCTCCCCTCCCCCAAGCACAGAGAGGACACAGTAAGGAGGAACCACCTGCAAGCCAGAAAGAGGGGCCCCTCCAGAAACGCCACCTTGACCTTGGACTTTCAACTTTCGCAACTATGAGCAAATACACTTCTGTTCAGCCACTCACTCTGCGGTCTCTGTCGTGACAGCCCAAGCTGACTAAGACAGCGGCATCCAGCGGAGGTGGGCAGCGGGCCGGACCCTGCAGGTACTGGGGCAGTGGCGTTTCTCAGCTGGGCTGGATACAGAAGGCAGTGAGAAGAGGAGAGGCGTTACCAGGACTCTGAGGTCTGGGGCCAGAACAACAAGCCGTAAAAACAAAGTGAGCACCAGCTGAGATGGGGGAGGCTGCAGGTGAAACAGTGGTGGGTATGATGGTTAATACCGAGTGTCAACCTGCCTGGATTGAAAGATGCAAAGTATTGATCCTGGGTGTGTCTGGGAGGGTGTTGCCAAAGGAGATTAACATTTGGGTCGGGCTGGGGAAAGGCAGACCCACCCTTAATCTGGGTGGGCACCATCTAATCAGCTGCCAGCAAATATAAAGCAGGCAGAAAAACACAAATAGGCGAGACTGGCTTAGCCTCTCAGCCTCCATCTTTCTCTCGTGCTGGAACATCGGACGCCCAAGTTCTTCCGCTTTGGGACTAGGACTGGCTTCCTTGCTCCTCAGCTTGCCGACAGCCTATTGTGGGACCTTGTGATCATCTGAGTTAATACTCCTTAATAAACTCCCCTTTATTACATATCTGTCCTACTGGTTCCATCCCTCTAGAGAATCCTAACACGGTGGGGATGGTGGGGGTCTTAATGAGGGGGTATCTACAGGGGTATGGGGGTTTACAGGGCAGTGGATGGGTAAGAGGAGGGCTTCAGGTGAGGGCTCCCTGAGCTTGAGTTGCTACTGTTTCCAGCACAGTCCATGAAGGCTGAAAAGGTAGTGCCAACACCTCCCTTAGGAGCAGCCCCCTGGAAGCAGGCACATTGATCGTCTGTGGGGTAAACAGAGGCCATAAATCATCCGAATTAGATCATCAGTTCTGGCCCTGCTGCCAGATGAGCTACAGAATATTTCCAGGGTCGGCTTTTCGGATTTTGGATAAGGGACGTGAACCTATAATTACTGAGTAAATAACAGCTACGAGAGAGGAGGAAAGGCTGGGATGGAGAGAGGGGCTCCCAGAGGCTGTTTCCATTCCCCGAAGTTGGCACCCGGAAGTTTCCTGTGGCTGCAGTGTGTACCTACGCGTCTTTAAAGTTGTCTGGAAGAACTGCCTGTTTTCAAATCACAGTGGAACCTCCGTCCTGAACACAGGCACCTCCCTGACTCAGTTTCTCAGAAATTATTTTCCTCATCCTTCAGGGCTCCACGTCGTGGGTACCGGCACTGCCTCCACCAGGGGCGACTGACCGCACCATCGCATCCCAGGATCCCTGCTCATCTTCCCAGCCCTGGGGCAGGTGCTCTCTCTGAACCTGGAGGGGAAAAGCCCTCGGTAGTTGAATCTGCCTAGAGAGCCAGCGATCAGGTGGAATCAAGTGGGGCCCAGAAAGGGCACTGGTGGAAGTGACACTGGGCAAGTGGCCCACAGGATTCCATCTGAAGGATGAGAACAGGCTCTACCATCTACTCCCAGGAGGTTCTGGAGGCACGTGGGCCATGGCAGGGGATCCACAGTTCCGTGCAATTCTCCAAAGCAGAGTGACCATTCTGGACAAATCCTGATTTTGTGGGGGCTTTTTATAAACTTATTTTCGTGGCCATGGAATAAAGAGTAAGAGAGCTTTGCAGTCATTTCCCACATCACACATAACTGCCCTCTGCATGTGGCTAATTCATACCTCCTCCTGGGTCATCCAGAGCTCACCCTGCAGCACCCACTTCCCCAGCCTCCTCGACGCCTGCCACATCTTCTCCAACACCAGACCCCTCCTGGGCAAAACTGGGGCAGGAAGAAAGCACACTGCCACCCAACACACAGTGTAAACGTACCCCTGCCCACATGCCCTTGGCCACTGAAATGAACAGCTGCGTGGGTTCTTGCAGTATTTGTGGAAGGGGCTGGCTGCACAACCCGGGGTGCTTTCTACAAGCAGCTAGAAATGTCCTTTCTGGCGTCAAGTAAGTTTTCCATGAGGAAAACAGAAGCAGCATCTCAAACGGACTTACTGCAAGCATCTGAAGGCATGCGAGTAAATAAACGCATTCCTACCTGCTCCGAGGACAGCAGTGAGCCCATCTGTGTACACCACCACACAGGGAAATGTCAACAAGAGGAAGACAGGCTCCCACTCATCCACCCAACCAAATATTTAAAGCAGCTGAGCCCATCCACAGCCCTAAATATTTAGATCAGTGAATAAAGAACTCGTTTCTCATGTGCTTTTTAAATAAAGCCATTGCTCGAGTACACACAGCAAGTGCGAGGGGAATGAAGCCCCAGCTCCTCTCTCTGACCACCAGTGAGAAGTAACCAATCACCTCTCTCTGCCAGGGGATCTTGGGTTCACCAGGGGAGAGCAGCTCTCTAAGGACAATGAGGACTCTCCCGTGTGACCTGGACCACCACACTCACCTGCCCGAAGAAGCACCACACAATTTCAGAGCTCTCAGCTCCCGGATGTGAGGAAATGGCTCCTGACTTCTCCCAGGAGAAAGCCCCAACTCCTCAACTTGCACTGATACCCTCTCTTCAGATCAGCAGAGTCATATATGCATGTGGTGACCTCCCACCCTCCCCACCCACCAAGCCCCATCACCTGCCTGGGCTCTGAATTTAATTTACAAGGAGCCCTTTGCTCACATCCTTAATCAAGGGCTCCCCATTCCTATGGTTCTTTCTGTTCAAATGCAAGGTCTCGTTGCCAAATCAAGGTTTCCTAGAACCATACTTTTTAAACGTGGTGCCTTGTCCTTCATGGACAATACACAGAAAGTGAGGACAGATCAACACCCCCTGGAAGCACCTATTGTGGGACCTTGTGATCGTGTGAGTTAATACTACTCAATAAACACATATATATATATGTGTGTATATATATAATATACTACTCAATAAACACATATATATGTGTGTATATATACTACTCAATAAACACATGTGTATATATAATATACTACTCAATAAACACATATATGTGTGTATATAATATACTACTCAATAAACACATATATGTGTATATATACTACTCAATAAACATATGTGTGATATATGATATATAGGATTTTTGTATATATACCCATATATAGATATATATACCCAATATATCATATATATTGGATATATATCATATATATCACACACACACACGCACACACATATCCTATTAGTTCTGTCCCTCTAGAGAACCCTGACTAATACAGCGGGGGTGTATTGAGGAAGGTTTCCCAAAAAGGTGGTCAGCAGACCTGGTTTCAACAATCTTCAGGGGTGATGTATATTTTTAAATGGGTTTTCATTTTGAATAAAATCTAAAATAAATTATCTTAAAAAATAAGGACTTTGCCATGAGTCCGGCTGAGGTAGTGGGACTAAGACGTTCCACTGTGCACCAAACACACAGCCCTGGGCCACCCCACCATGCTGAGTGGTACAGTCAGCACCAGAGGGACGACTCCGTCACACCAAAAATGCATCATCTGTACATTCAACATAAAGCAGCTCCTTTTCACATCTTTGCATTTAATTTGGCAATCCTGAGTTTATACTTGAGTAATCCCAGGATGATGAGTAAAAGAAAGTTAAAATTTGTTTCATGTCATCCAGTAAGTCCTCACTTCACATCACCAATAGGTTCCTGGAAACAGCAACTTTAAATGAGACGACGTACAATACAACCAAGTTTCCCACAGGCTTATTTGATATAAACAAGAGTTAAGCTCCTATGTCTTATTTCTGGTCACAGAAACATCGCCAAACGTCTAAATAAACACCAAAGCACTTCTAATATTAAACACTGCAATAAATGTGAGCTTACATACATGTAAGAAAGATTAGTAAAAATAAGTAAAACAATTATTTACCCAATTACTCTAGTTCAGGGTGGTGGGTGGCTGGAGCCTGTCCCAGCAGCTCAGTGGGGGCCGGCAAGAACCAGGGCGCTGGCCAGGGCACTGTTCCATCGTGGGGCCACTCACACATGCCCACACTCACTCAGACTGGGACGCTGTAGACATGCCATTCACCTAATATGCACAGCTTTGGGACGTGGACAGAAACCGGAGGACCCAAAGGAAACACGGGAGAACATGCACGCTCCACACAGACGGGGCCCCAGCGGGAATCCATTTTTTTCATCATCAGCATTAGAACAAATCCATGTTATTCGAGGGCGTGCTGCACATTTTTGGGTAACCCAAAAATAATAACAGTATCAATTGTGCAGTGAAGTGGTTACAATGTTCTCCTTTACAAGCAGTCTGGACAGTTATTTACAGCTGGAGACACTCTTCAGGGTCAACTAGTCTGAAGCTCAGGAGACAGAGAAAAAGGAAAGGAAGTGACGGAAAGACTGCCCAAGCAAGGGGTGCTTGCTGGGTGGCCAAGGTGTGTGGCCCTGGAGGGGCCAAGGCCCTGCACGAAGGGCTGTGTGTGACAGAGGACAAAGCAAACTCCATCCTCATCTCTGGGAGCTGTGCTTGCAGAGAGAAGGTGGCCCTGAGCACACAACACTCACTCCCAATCTTCTCCACGTGTCCTGAACACCTCCGGTGACCCCAGCTCTGCCCTGGAGGCTGGCACCAAGGGTGACAACACTGAACCACAGGGCACCCCTGCCTTTGGTGGTTGAAGGGACATCTTTCCAAATAGAACTCTGGAGCTGGAGTCTGGAACCTTGATTCTTTTTTTGTTTTTTGTTTTTTTGACCAAGTGAGGTTTATTCCTAAAACGCAAAATTGGCTTAAAAATTTTTTTTTAATTATACTTTAAGTTCTAGGGTACATGTGCACAATGTGCAGGTTTGTTACATATGTATACATGTGCCATGTTGGTGTGCTTTTAATCTCCATTCCCTTAATCTGGCTGTGATGAGTCAGCCGGGGTTGCTGTCACAAAGACAGAGGCACTTCCACAACACACATTTACCTCTCACCATTCTAGCAGCTGGAAGTCCAAGCTCAAGGTACTGGTCAATTTGGTTCCTGGTGAGGCCTCTTCCTGCAGAAGCCGTACCTCCTCATGATGTCCTCATAGGGTACAGAGTAAGCACTCCTGAGGGGCATTCATGCCACCACGAGGGGTCCACCCCCGTGACCTAACACCTCCCACACACCCCATCTCCTAATATCATCCCACTGCAGGGTGGGGCTTCAACATACAAATGTGAGGTGGGACACAATTTAGCCCACAGCCCCAGCCTTAGGAAACATCAGTGGTTTTCTCATCTTTAGGACTGGGGCATAAGAGAGGAAGAGTGAAAGCTGATTGACCACCAAGGTTTCTTTTCTATCTAAAAGTCTATCGTTCTAAAAACAAATTTAACAATGTCTCCTTAAGTAATCGCATCAAATACAGCCATACGATGACAGAGCACCTGCAGTCAGGAACTTGGGAGGTGTCCCTCCAACTCAGCCTGCCTCTCCCCAGACCAGGGACCAGCAGCCGGGGTGCTACCTGCCGCTCACCAGAAACACAGACTCTCAGGCCCACCCTGCCTTGCTGAATCCAAATCTGCAGGTAACAAGGTCCCAAGGTGACTCCAGGCACACGGGAGTCTGAGCAGCTGAAGTAAGTCTCTGGATGCCCCTCCCAGGTAGACTCCCGTCCTCAAGGTCCTTGGGGCTGCAGTCTGAGAGTCTGTTTCCTCATACCTCCGCAGGGCCCCACGGGCATCTGGATAGTCCCACCTGTCTAGTTTGAGCATCTGTTAAATAAGAGTGAATACACATCCATGGCCAGATTCTGACTCCGTTTAATCTTAATCGCCTTAGATGGAGTTGGGAATGTTTACAGTGTTCATGGACAGCTGTGCCGCTGACACTTGACATGAAGTTAGAGTGAAGGCTGTGCTTATGGGTGATTTCCATGGAAAGATGGCATCACTCTGTTAGGAGCACAGCAGGCTCTTAGGGCACACAATTTCACAGGGCTGCGATTTTCACAACCACTTCCAAGACCACAGCTTCTAACAACGGAAACATCTGCCGGTCCCTGTACACAGTATGCAAAGTAATACATTACTGCTTCATTCTGAGACGAAACACTTTGACCTTGTCCTTCTCCATCATAGTTTAAGAAGCTGCCCTAGTTTATGTTGATTTATTCTTAAACAGTTCTTAGCAAGGCAAGTAAATGTATATTTTTTTTTAATTTTCAAAGACAAGTGAAACTTTCTCAAATAGCCTTTGCCACCTCATATCGCTATCAACTGCTAGTTTTTGTTAATTTCACATCAATCGTCAGCTACAAATATTTGTGCCGTATCAGCAGGGGATTTATTAGCGAGCGAGCTTTAGCGACGCATCTGCACAAACACCAAGCGTGAGGGACAGTTTGTTTATGCATCTCACTCCCTCCACCTGCTGGCGGCTGCTGGAAATGAGTCCCCCAAAAATCCAGGCTTTAGTTTGTACTAAGTGGCACCGACAAACCGACCTAGCACTGCTTTACTTAGCTATAAGTAACAGCATAACTGAAAGTGCTATACATGTTTTTCAGAACAAAAACACAGGAGCAGGCACATTAAGGCAGCAGCAGGCCCAGGAGTGAGAGTAAGGTGAGTTCCGGACTTCAGCTGCACTTACTTCCCGAGAATGTATTTCAGTGTCCACTGGACCTACCAGCTTGGGGTCAATTTCACGGTTTCCGGCCCCTCGGGGGTGTGCTCCCCAGGAAGCCTGTCTTTCTAAGAGTCAGCTGCCAACGCTGGTGAGAAGTCCAGGAGCTGTTTCCAGGCATCAAAATCATGCTGGCCAGATCCCTTACAAACCCTCAGTTTCCCTCCCCTTCCCCCAGAGGCTGGGCTGCACTTACTCCTCTCCCAAGCCCTCTGAGTCAAGGCTGCCCCTTATTCTCTGAAGCCCCCTTTCTGGAAAAAACACTGGAGTTCTTCAGGTCTGCAATAGGCCCCTCTGGCTCCACACCTGCCTCACCTGGGCCATTCTATCCATATGCCGGGAGGCACCCCTCTCCTCCTTGCCAGTGCCAACCTGGTGCTCTGGCTCTAGCTACCTCCTCTAGATAGCAGCAGATAAAATTTTCCTTAAAAAATATGTTGATACTCTTATTTGTTATCATTTAAAAAAAAAAAAAAAAACAGTAATCTGGGCCGGGCGCAGTGGCTGCCGCCTGTAATCCCAGCACTCTGGGAGGCCGAGGCAGGTAGATCTCTTGAGGCCAGGAGTTCGAGACCAGCCTGGCCAACATGGTGAAACCCCTTCTCTACTAAAAATACAAAAAAAAAAAAAAGAAAAATTAGCTGGGTGTGGTGGCATGCATCTGTAATCCCTGCTACTTGGGAGGCCAAGGCAGGAGAATTGCTTGAACCCAGGAGATAGAGGTTGCAGTGAGCCAAGATCACGCCCCTGCACACCAGCCTGGGTAACAGAGCAAGACTCCTTCTCAAAACAAACAAAAAACCCCAGCAATCTGGAAAACTCCGCATCATATTGTCAATTCTTTAAAACTGATAAATGTAATGAAATGCTGAACACAGTGCCTGGCTGACAGAGATGCTCTACCCATCAGAGGAAGGAAGGACAAAAAAACTATCATTTACAAAGAACAGTAAGAGACAGAAAGTTATTCCTCCTCTCAAGGAAGAAAGGACCGTACAGGGGAGGAGATGCTACCTCTGATCCTCATTTTGTTTTTCAGGTTCAATAATAAAACTAATATTTAAATATGGAAAAAAAAAAAACCAGAATGCCTATTTGCTACAGATACTAGAATCTTCCTAAGTCACCAGAAGGGGGCAGCATTTTAAAGGCCATGTAAAAACTGTTTCTTCTGTCTCTAGAGTAAGAAGCTCAAGTACTAAAAGTCTATTTGAAAAGCAAATGCCTATCAGATTCTATTTAACATCTCAATCTCCACTTTCTTAATACCACTTGAAAACTATCCTTACTACATGTACCCCTGTGATTATTAAATAAACATTTTCATTAAACTTACATATACTCTTAAATTCACCTTAGAATTTGATTCATTTTTTTTTCCTTCTCTTCTTTTTCCTTTTGAGACAGGGTCTTGCTCTGTCCCCCAGGCTGGAGTTCAGTGGCGCAATCATGGCTCACTGTAGCCTTGAACTCCTGGGCTCAAGTGATCCTCCTACCTCAGCCTCCCAAGTAGCTGGGACTACAGATTCTCACCATCATGCCCAGCTAATTTTTTTTTTTTTTTTTTTTTTTAATTTTTTTTTTTTTTTTTTTTTTTTAAGAGATGTTGGTCTCACTATGTTGCCCGGGCTGGTCTTGAACTCCAGGCCTCATGTAATCCTCCCATCTTGGCCTCCCAAAGTGCTGGGATTACGGGAATGAGCCACTGAGCCTGGTCCTTTTTACTTAATTAGCTGTAGTGGTATACAATTTGAATACACATTTTTGAAAACCTCAAAGCCAAAACACACAGTAGATATATTTAAGTATGTATATACCCAGAAAACATATTTATGTTGTAGAGTTGGCAGGCATCATTTGCTTAAATGAAGCAAAAACCTTGAAGATTGTAACAGTTCATCAGAAATATTTAACATGTAAATCAAGCAGGAAAAAGTACTGTAATTAAAACAATTAAAATTAGATTCTCTCCTCCCTACCTAAAAAAACTTACTAATATCACCATAACTCATTGTGAAATACATTTTAAGCCTTTGCTTTTGAAATCAGAAGGTTGTTCTGTTCCACTTTTGTTTCCTAAGCTCAGTCTTGGGTATCTGGGGTAACACCATCCCTCCAGGTAAAAGCCTATTCACCCATTCCAATTGTCACCCATGAGTTGCACGACATAATCTTCTGGAGAGCTCAGGAAAAGCTGCCCGTCTGAATGCCAGCTTGGGAGCCACAGGTGATTCCGATTGACATCTCAGGTTGAGGGCGGATGGTATCAGTAAGGATTATAGGCCCGCAACCTGCACCCCTCTCCCTTACTTCCAAGCCATCTCTCACCTGGTCAGGTGAACAGGGGCCTTCAGCAGGTCAGGGTCACCTAAGGCTCATTTCAGACGCTCAGCGGCCCTCCAGGCCACCCTCCCCGCCACCTGATCATCCTTAACTGAAGCTGTCAGACAGCCCATCCTTATTTTGAGATGCCAGGTGTCTCCCTGAGACGCCAGTGTTCCTGGAAACTGTGAAGAAGCTGATCCCCACCCCATCTTCCATTTCCCAAGGGGTGCTCTCTTCTCCAGATGAGCAGCCACCCAGCACCCTCACCCTGCAAGGGCACAGCTTTAGCCATCATGTCCCCAGGCAACCTCGGCCAGACACAGGCTTTGGGACTGAACCCTAAGATGCACCCATATTCTGTGTGCAACATCAAGCGGTACTGAGGTCTCACCTCCCTGCCTTGACTCGGACATGGTTACTTCCGTCCAACATGCCTTCCGTGAAGCCAGCTTGGAATCTGCTCAAACCCACGAGAAAGGAAGGCCTGACTGGCTGATTCCTTAGGGAGAATCTCCGAGAGCTCATGCCACCAGCAGCAAGCCCGCAGTCAGCCCTAAAGCAGCCTCTCCTGGAGCCTAGCCCTCCAAAACCCCGGAAAGGCGAGGTCTTCTTGTGGTTCAAAGCTCCTTCACCATCTTGCTCATTGCCCCCAGAACAAGGCTCATCTGCTCCTCCTTCTGGAGTATGGTGCCCAGAATTAAATGCAGCATCCAGGTGGCCAGGGCAGTGGAGGAGGAGCCTCCTCAGCTGTAGAGCAGGGATACCGAGCACAGCTCCTGGCCTCCGGCCACCCTCCCTCCCCAGGCCTTCCTGGCCATAGGGTGCTGTCCAGCCAAGCCTGGGCCCCTGTGAACCAGTGCCACTTCAATATATGACTGCGTGAGTCTGTTCTTGCGTTGTTATAAAGGAATGCCGGAGGCTGGGTAATTTATAAAGAAAGAGGTTTATTTTGGCTCATGGTCCTGAAGGCTATACAGGAAGCTGGTAGCAGCATCTGCTCTTGCTGAGGGCCTCCCAGAGCTTCCAATCATGTGGGAAGGGGAAGGGGGAGCAGGGATGTCACACGGCAAGAGAAGAGCGAGAGAGAGAAGAGGGGGGATACCAGGCTCTTTTAAACAACCAAGTCTCTTGGCATCTAATACTGTATATTGTTTGGTAAAGGAAAATTAAAAACAAAACAAAACAGATCTCTCATGAACTATCAGAGCAAGAATTCACTCACTGCCAACGGGGTGGTGCTAAGACATTCATGAAGGATTCACCCCCATGACCCAAGCACCTGCCCCAGGCCTCACTTCCAACACTGGAGATCACATTTCAAGGTGAGATTTGGAGGAGAAAATCATCCAAACCACATCAGTGACATCAGGCTGAAGAGGCCGTGCGCTCATCCCAGACACGAGGTCAGACAGCTGACTGTAGCCTGGGGCACATCTGCCTCTGCGGAGTCAACATCACACCAAGAGAAGGAGGGATTAGGTCTCTAAACCCAAATCCATGCGCCTTTGCTGCGTATTCTGGCCAGGGCCACCGCGTTTCAGACCCCAGACCCGGGCGGCACACTGCTTCCCACTCCACTCCCCCTCCATTCAGTCAATTCATTCCTTTGCTGTTTACAGAATTTAAAAAACAGGGCCGGGAGCAGTGGCTCACGCCTGTAATCCCAACACTTTGGGAGGCTGAGGTGGGCATGTCACCTGAGTCCAGGAGTTCAAGACCAGCCTGGCCAACCTGGCAAAACCCCATCTCTACTAAAAATGCAAAGATTAGCTGGGTGTGGTGGTAGGCGCCTGTAATCCCAGCTACTCGGGAGGTTGAGGCACAAGAATCGCTTGAACCCAGAAGGCAGAGGTTGCAGTGAACCGAGATCGCCCCACTGCATTCCAGCCTGGGCAACAGAGCGAGACTCTGTCTCAAAAAATTAAAAAATATATCAAAACAAAACAAACCAAAACAAAACAAAAAACAAAAATGAGTGGCCTCTCCTGGCAGGCTCTGTTATCTTTAAACTCGAAAAGCAGGTTGTGGTGGAGAGTGCAATGCAGGGTGTTGCCGGTGACCCCCAGAAGCCCTGTCTCTGGGCACGGTCACAGTCTCCAGCCTCCCATCCCTTCCTGCCCACATCTGTTCATCACCAGCTTCAACACCCAACCTCGCGGAGCTCAGGCCTCCTTCCATATCCCTAGGAGGTGCAGACACTGGGAATCTGCGCAGACACTCCCTGGTCAACTCGGCATCCGGCATAAAAGGATGGGCACCTAAAGGTTAAGAATATTTATCTTTGGGCAGAGAGCTTATGGATGCTTACATCTGTATTTTAAGAAAGACTAAAAACTAGTTTTGAAGCTGGAGCTTTTAAACGTTATCACGGAGTAAAAATTCAGAGAGACAGCAACAGTGGCAGAAAAGAAAGGGCCGGGCATGGTGGCTCACGCCTGTAATCCCAACACTTTGGGAGGCTGAGACAGGCAGATCACTTAAAGTCAGGGGAAAAGTCAGGGGATCGAGATGAGCCTGCTCAACATAGTGAAACCCCCTCTCTACTAAAAACACAAAAATTAGCCAGATGTGGTGGCACTCACCTGTAATCCCAGCTACTCAGGAGTTTGAGGCAGGAGAATCGCTAGAACCCGGGAGGCAGCGGCTGCAGTGAGCTGAGATTGTGCCACTGCACTCCAGCCAAGGCGACAGAGCGAGATACCATCTCAAAAAAAAAAAAAAAAGGAAAAGACACTTCCTACTCATTCCCAACCCCTTTCCCAAGAGGCAGGACTCTCTCTGTCTCCAGATGCTCTGAATTCTGGTTACCCCAACTCTGAGTGAGTCCTGGCGGTGCCCTCCTGGCTAAAAAACGCTAAAATGACCACTGCATCCTGTAATTACCTCCAATCTCTCTCTCTCTCTCTGTGTGTGTGTGTGTATGTGTGTATATATATATACATATATATACACACACACACACATATATATATATCTCAAAATATATATGCTTTTTGAGACGGGGTTTCACTCTGTCATCCAGAATAATTTTAAAATGCAAAGACAGCCTTCCCAAAGAGGACATGCCACCTGCAGCGGACATGGTCTTCCTGCCCATGAAGAACCAGGAGTTACACTTGAAAAGTTTGGTTGGACGGGAAATTCAGAAATAAGTCATTAACTGGGACCAGCACTGGCACAGTGGCTCATGCCTGTAATCCCAACACTTTGGGATGCCAAAGTGGGCAGATCACCTGAGGTCAGGAGTTCGAGACCAGCCTGGCCAAAATGGTGAAACTCTTATCTCTACTAAAAATACAAAAAAGTTAGCCAGGCATGGTGCTAGGCACCTGTAATCCCAACTACTTGGGAGGCTGAGGCAGGAGAATCACTTGAACCCGGGAGGCAGGGGTTGCAGTGAGCCAAGACTGCGCCATTGCACTCCAGCCTGGGCAACAAGAATGAAACTCCATCTCAAAAAAAACAAAAGAACAAACAAACAAACAAAAAAATAAGCTATTAACTGGTATTTCTCAAAATCTCCTTTTCTACCAGCACTGGGGCTCCTGAAACCTTCCAGAGGCCCTGAGCACTGTACCCAAGAGGAACCAGAAAGGGCATTTCAGGGTCTCCCAGAGCAAGGAGCACCTGGGAAATCTGGCAGAGCTATTCAAGGTCAAGAAAACACAGTTGTATTTCAATAGGAAAACAACTCACGAACACAACAAACAGTGGGAAATATAGACTGCTGAGAAACCTAGGGGCCAGGCAAAATTCTCAAACAAGCCAGGAAAGCAGGCCACTCGGGACCTTTCCCAGCCAGAAGATTCTTTAAAGGTCTTGTCAGTAGTCACAATCCCCAACGTGCTGTGTAAAGCAGGCAGCACACTGCCTGCAGAGCTGACTGCCAATTTCAGTGAATAATGACATGTATGACATTCTTGATCTATAATTTTAATCTCCAAATCAAAGATGGATTTTAAAGGAACAGAAAGATCACCATTTGTGTTACTCTGTGAATTTAACAAAATTCAGAAATTTTTCCAAAAAGGAATGAGGAGTCAAAATGAATACAGTATAATTTCTTAATAACTCAGCTACAGAAGACTGTTAATAGCGCTTTGAAAACCCGATTATTTTTTACCCAGATTTTACTATTTGGAGGGGGTTAAGTGTGAGAGGCCAGATATGACCAGGGTGTAGCAGTCACCGGGAGTCCTGGGTTCTAAGGGGGCTCGAACGTCTCAGCATCAAGGGTGAGGGAGGTGACAGCGTGTTGACATTAAAGAAAGAAATGGGGAAGGGTTGTTGAGTGTAGGGAAGCGGTAAGAAAAGAAACCCTAATCTTCCCTTTGTTCTGATATTTTACCCACAATGAATCCTGAAAACTAACTTCCCTGTAACAATTTTCTTTTTTCTTTTTTTTTTTTTTTTTTTTTTTTTTTTTTGAGACGGAGTCTTGCTCTGTCACCCAGGCTGGAGTGCAGTGGCGCCATCTCGGCTCACTATAAGCTCCGCCTCCTGGGTTCACGCCATTCTCCTGCCTCAGCCTCCCGAGTAGCTGGGACTACAGGCACCCGCTACCACGCCCGGCTAATTTTTTTGTATTTTTATTTAACAGCAGCAGAACGAAATCACTGATGTAAATGCGCACTTTTTTTTTTCTTTTTTTTTTTTTTGAGATGGAGTCTCACTCTGTCACCCAAGCTGAATGCAGTGGTGCAATCTCGGTTCACTGCAACCTCCACCTCCCGGGTTCAAGCAATTCTCCTGCCTCAGCCTCCCGAGTAGCTGAGACTACAGGCATGCGCCACCACGCCCAACTAATTTTTGTATTTTTAGTAGAGACAGGGTTTCACTATGTTGGTAAGGCTGGTCTCAACTCCTGACCTCAGGTGATCCATGTGCGTCGGCCTCCCAAAGTGCTGGGATGACAGGCGTGAGCCACCGCGCCCGGCCGCAAATGAGCATTTCTAAGGCCGCCAGATGACTTCCCTTCCGTTCATGGGAAGCTGCAGGCGTGAAAGGAGCTGCAGGACCTGGAGATCCCTTTGGGGCTGAGCATTAGCTCCTGACCCTCACACTGGCCTCTTAAGCCCATACTTAAGTGAAACAGGTTGTTGTGAGATTTTTCTTTTAAGGCCGAGTTTTGCTCTTGTTGCCCAGGCTGGAGTGAAATGGTGCTGTCTCGGCTCAATGCAACCTCCACCTCCAGTGTTCAAGGAATTCTCCTGCCTCAGCCTCCCGAGTAGCTGGGATTACAGGTGCCTGCCACAACGCCCGGCTAATTTTTAAAAATGTTTTTAGTAGAGACGGGTTTCACCATGTTGGCCAGGGTGGTTTCAAACTCCTGACCTCAAGTGATCCACCCACCTCAGCCTCCCAAAGTTCTGGAATTACAGGCCTGAGCCACCGCGCCCGGCCTGCTGTGAGACTTAAACAAAATGATGCATTTCCGGTCCTTCAAAGAGCATCCAGCACATGGTGAGCATCCCACTGCCCTGAGCTCGGAATCCCAACCTCCCACCTATGGTTACTACAAGGAAGAGGCACAACTGAACAGAAAGCTGCTGCCTCTCATTCTCCATCACTTTCCGGCTGTTTGCAGCTCCATCTGCTTAAAAGACAGGAGTCCTCCGTCCACCCCTCAGAAACTCGGTCCGACTTTTCCACCCAGAATGCTCTGCACGGAATGACTTTTCCACCCAGAATGCTCTGCACGGAATGACTTTTCCACCCAGAATGCTCTGCACGGAA
>NW_012102143.1:4310536-4332074 GCF_000951045.1 Mandrillus leucophaeus | reverse complement strand
TTTTCCACCCAGAATGCTCTGCACGGAATGACTTTTCCACCCAGAATGCTCTGCACGGAATGACTTTTCCACCCAGAATGCTCTGCACGGAATGAGGAGACAAGAAGTGTCTGCTCAGTTAACAAGTGAAATCAAGGTGAGTCTATTATCACCACCATGTTTCTGTTTGGGTAATACCGTCTCCCTACAAAATGCTCAACAACTATTCAATTCAAACCACTGACTCATCCATTCAAATAAGGATTCTGTGAGCATTTAAACTGCGCTGGAATTAACTAGAGATGGAGCTAGACAGAGTAAATGTGTTTGTTTTCATGGGACTCAAAACTGCCACCCTGGTAATTTCCTGCCTCCGGATCTGGTTGCTAGTTACACACGTGAGTTCATCCAAGCTGTGTGCTGACAGGCCGTGCATGGTATGTGACTTACGCTCCAACAAAACCCGTCCTCGAGAAAACTCCTTCACTCAGGTCTTTCCCAGCCAACCGCCCCCTCCTGTCCTATCAGGAATGGGAGGATTTGTCCCCCAAGCTCTGCTTCCTCTGACGGAAGAGCTTTGTCACATCTCTTAGTGGTCTGTGTTGTTCACGTATAGAAACCGTACTGTACAGGGAGAGTCCTGCACAGCCTTACTCTGACAACACAAGATGGAAATGCTGCAACACCAAGGCCCAGGACAGTGTGTGGATTATCACCAAGAGACCTCAGTCTGCAAGGGCCTTCAGGTCACACGGGCCTGTGCACAGCATCCTCTGGCGTCAGCCTCTGCATGGACACAAGGAGCACACAAGACGCTCGCTCGCGGCAGCCCTGACTGCTATGAATTCAAGGCCCAGACATCACATAACATCTGCCTCCACCTTGCCTTCCACAGGGGAGTCCAAATATTTGGGGAGGTCACAGCCTCTTCAGGTTCAACATCCCGTCTCTTTCCCAGCTCCACACACACCCAGGGGGTTGCGGCAGGGGGCCCACCTGCATCCTTTATGGAATGAGTTTGCAGAGGGCCAAGTGGGTGGTCTGGTCGGTGCAGAGTGCAGCAGGCTTCTCTCTGCTCCCTTCTGGATAACATGCCCGTATGGCGGGCTGAGGGCCCACCCTGTTCACGTGTAAGCACGCGCGCACGCACACACATGGTAGTGTTGACTTACACTCAGCCAATGGCCGACCTAAATCCTTACATTTACTGTTTTTTCCAGGAGGGGTTTTTTTTAGCCACTTCCCCAACCTGCATTTGACTCGCTCATGAAGCTCCTAAATCACCTTCCCGCTCGAGCCCAACACCAAACCTGCTGCCAGAACCTGTCTAAACACACTTCTCAGTGACGGCTGCAACCCTGAAACCTGAGAATTTAACTGATTTCTCCAAGTAGGTTGGTTTGCCAATGCATGCAGGATTCACTGGGTTTTTAACAACTCACCTGTGCTCTCCAGGCCCTCCAATTAAACAGAAAGGGTGAGACTGCCTTTATTTCGGGTCCGCACAAAATAATAAGCCAACCCTGCAGCACAAGGTAAGACAGTGGCGGACGGTAAAAGTCGGCATGTGATCGGTTTGCATGCATCTGTTGGTTTTTACCTGCAAGTTTTTCTAAAGGTAAAAGAACATTCAGGTAAAAATGGACTCAAATTTCTGTGGAGCCTTTTTAAGTACCTCTTCCCAACCCTAGATTGAATCACCTGTTCCCTGCAGATGATGATGTCATGATCAAAATGAATGTGAACTCAAAGAGACAAAATACGAAGCCTCAGAACACATTCAGGCTGCACAGTGGCCCCCAGAGATGCCCACAGACTCATTCCTGGAACCTGAGAGTATGTGGCTCCACGTGGCAAAGCCACTGTGTGCGTGTGATTAGGTGAAAGACTCTGAGATGGGGGTTTTGCAAGGATTCTGGATTACACAGGTGGGTCTAATGTAATCACAGGGTCCTTCCAGGAGGTCAGGGTCGGAGCAGGCCACGCAGCTACTGCGGCAGAGGCCAGAGCGATACAGTGCTAAGGCCAGGAAGGCAGCAGTCAGCGAAGCAGGAAAAAGCAAGAAAACAGAGTCTACCCCAGAGCCTCCAAAAGGAGCACAGCCTTTGATTTTAGGCCTGTAAGACCCATTTGGAGCTTCTGAGCTTCAGAACTGTAATAAATCTATGCAGTTTTAAGCCATTTAGTGTGTGGTAATTTGTTACAACAGCAATAAGAAACGAATCCACAGCCAAAAGAGGGAAAGACCAGAGCTAAAGAAAAATGTCAGAGCTACAAGAAATTCACGAGTCTCTATCAGAGTCAGAAAGAAGGCTGCAAGAAGCCAGGGGCAGCAGCAGAAGCACCGAACCTCAGAGGCTCGGGGGGGACGCCTAAAAGGAGTTTTTTGGTTTTGGGTTTTCTTTAAAAAAAAAAAGAGGTAATGGCTTAGCCACAATACACTGGGTAACCACACAAGAGCCAACAGTCTCCAAGTTTCCACCGAGAAAAGCAATAAAAGCAGAGACCACGTGGCAATGGGAGAGGGAGGAGTGAGCAGCAAATAGGTACTCAGAGGTCATGGGTAACTGTGGGGAGGGTTAGCACTGCCGTAATCGAGTACCACGGACCAGGTGGCTCAAACAGCAGAAACGTATTCCCTCGCAGTTCTGGAAGCCAGAAGTTCAAAAAATCCAGGTGTCCGCAGGACCGTGCTCCTCATGAAGGCTGGGGGAGGGGATCCCTCCTTGCCTCTTTCTAGCACGGCTCGCTGCAGCCTCTGCCTGGTCCATCGTGACATGGCCCTTCCTGCCTGTTGCTGTCGCAACCTCCCTCTTCTCAGATGAACACTGGTCACTGGATCAGGACCCACTCCAATCTAGTATGACCTCATCTTAACTAATTACAGGCAAAGACCCTGTCTCCAAGTACGGCCGCACACACGACTACCAAGGTTAGGACCTGAACATAACTATTCTGGGGGACACATTTTAACTCACAACAGTCTTTCCTCAACCCTGTTCCTATAAGAACAAAGAGTGTAGAACTTAAACCACTCGCTCATTAATGTAATTATTACGTTCAATGACAGGCCTGGACGCAGGCTTTCCCAAGGCCTTCTTCCTTCACAGATTTCCATGCAAAAAAAAAAAAAAAAAAAGTGGCTTATTGAGGGTCATGCTTCATGTTCTTAGTGAGGCAAGGCTGGAAGACGGCCTGATGTCATGCTCTGCAGAAACCCCACAGGTGTCATGAGCTACGTCTGCACGCTCCAGGAGGCTCTGCCACTACTGTGTTTTCAATCCTGATAATGCAATGTGGGCAATTCGACAATTAAAAACAGGCCCTGGCCAGGTGTGGTGGCTCATGCCCATAATCCCAGCACTCTGGGGGGCTGAGGCAGGAGGATCATTTAAGTCCAGGAGTTCAAAGACCAGCCTGGGCAGCAAAGTGAGACCTCATCTTTTTTTGTTGTTTTTTTTAAGACATGATCTCATTTTGTCACCCAGGCTGGAGTGCAGTGGTACAATCTTGGCTCACTGCAACCTCCACCTCCTGGGTTCAAGCGATTCTGCCTCAGCCTCCTGAGTAGCGGGGATTACAGGCACACCACCACACCCAGCTAGTTTCTGTATTTTTAGTAGAGACGGGGTTTCACCGTGTTCGCCAGACTAGTCTCAAACTCCTGGCCTCAAATCATCCACCTGCCTCAGCCTCCCAAACTGCTGGGATTACAGGCATGAGCCACCACACCAAGCCTCTGAGACCCCATCTTTACCAAAAAAAAAAAAAAAAAAAAATTAGCCAGGAATGGAGGTGCACGCTTGTGGCCCCAGCTACACGAGAGGCTGAGTATGAGGCTGAGTATGCTCTCTTCCTATCAGGCCAATAACCACCGGCCTGAAGCAACCGCATAGCTTCAAGTGAGTTTCTCTGGTAAGATCACCATGGCCAGGGTTCTGTGGCAGTGAGACTAACCCAGGCAGGGGACCCACACCTGATCCTGGCCCCCTTGGAGTTGCCCCAGAGCCCCTGGCTTCTGGCCTTTCCCTTTATGAGTCAAGGACAAATGAGGATTATTCTAGAAAATGCAGCTGGTCTGAAAGTGGCCAATTTACTAGGGAAAACTATTTCAACTTTAACACACAGGGGTCCTTGGCAGGTTCCGAGCCAAATCCCCAACAACGTAAAATGAGTGGAAAGCAGTCCTACAAGTTTCCTCCCGATTCCGGAACACGCTCCATCAAAGGCTCACCAAAATCCTTGCCAGCGCTGCCTCCTGGAATCAGTCAGTGCTAGAAAGCACTTTAGGAAATGCGGCAGAAGGCTGTGATCCCGGGAGGCTAGGACGGGAGACACAAGTGTCAACTCCCGCTAACAGCAATGAGAGTCCAGTAAGGACCACGAGCCACCGCTCTGACTTCTCCCAGGCTCCTTTGACCATCGCTGCGGCAGCTAAATCCTTCCTTCTGAAGTACGTTCCGTGCTTTTGTTGTAAAACACTTCTAAGAAGTATTTATAGGTCCTCCCCCAAAGAATCCTTCTTTTATATCTGAGAAGCCCAAAATGTGGCATCCCTTTAATCTCAAGGCACCAAACCTCACCACATAATCACATGCATGACCAACCAACCCCACCATCTGACTCAGGAGGGCTTCATCAATGCAATGAGCTCCATGATGCCTAAGGGGACAGCCATGCTTCTCAATGAGGACTCATCAGCATTTAGGGCCAGTCACTTCTATACTGTGTGGCTCCTGTCCAGCACACTGCAAAGGCCAAGCAATCCTGGTCTTGGGCTTTAATGACAACCTGAATGCCAGCACACAAAGCCACGCCACCTCTGCAGGCAGCACCACGCAGCTGGGTAGAAAGGCTCAGCACACTCCTGCACCTGCCAAAGGTCAGGCTCAAGCTGGGGCAAGAATGAGTCAAAACCACAATCATGCGCTCCAGGACTCACATCTGGGGACCAGGGGCCCCACGAGGATCCAGGGGTCTCTGCTCCTCGTACAGGGCAGACAGCCCCACAGCATCACTACAGCTCCTGCCTGCTGCAATCATATCTTCCCTGGGTGGAAGGAACATTTCATATCTCCTAAAGATGGCGTTAACATGTTGGGTTGCTGAAGGAAATCAACATTCAGGCCTTAAGAATTTCCTGGGGTCAACACAGAACAATAAAACCTCCCCGGGTGCTAATGCAACAATCATAGTCCAGTTTTCTTCTTCCAGGTTTCAAATTTTGACACCAATCACTGTGATGTTTGAGAACGATCATGTGACTGCAGGATATCCATGGTAACCTTGTTATTTTCTTTCTTTCTTTTTTTTTGAAGATGGAGTCTCACTCTGTCGCCCAGGCTGCAGTGCAGTAGCACGATCTCAGCTCACTGCAACCTCCACTTCCCGGGTTCAAGCAATTCTCCGGCCTCAGCTTCTTGAGTAGCTGGAATTACAGGCACACACCACTATGCCCGGCTAATTTTTTGTAGTTTAGTAGAGACAGAATTTCACCGTGTTGCCCAGGCTGGTCTTGAACTCCTGAGTTCAGGCAATCTGCCCGCCTCGGCCTCCCAAAGTGCTGGGATTACAGGCATGAGCCACTGTACCCGCCTATTTTCTTTTTAAACGGCCTCCTGGAATATATTTCCACCAGTTTCACACTCAATCCATTAAAAAAAAACAGAACAATATAAACAATCATATTCATGATCGAATTCTTATAAAGCTGGGGACAAAGACCGAGCCAGAAGTCCTGCACCTCCACTGAAGACTGTGCAACCTCCAAGTCTCTATCTCTTTTTTTTTTTTTGAGACAGACTTTCACTATTGTCACCCAGGCTAGAGAGCAATGGTAGGGTCTGAGCTCACTGCAACCTCTGCCTCCCAGGTTCAAGCGCTTCTCCTGCCTCAGCCTCCCAAGTAGCTGGGATTCCAGGCACCCATCACCACGCCTGGTTTTTTTTTTTTTTTTTTTTTCTTGAGATGGGGTTTCACCATGTTGGCCAGGCCGGTCTCAAACTTCTGACCTCAGGTGATCTGCCCACCTAGGCCTCCCAAAGCAGTCTCTGTTTCTTAAACCTCCACTCCACACCTCACGGATTATCATAAGGATCAGAGGATGCAATAATATATACAAAAGTGCTTTGTAAACTGTCAAGCCATGTGGTAAACACAGCAGTCACGAGTTATTCGCCACACGAGGAGCAGGGCCACATTATGCCCTAAGGTCGAGAGCAAGAACCCACTGCTCAGAGACAGGATGATCACCTCTCACACCAGATAACATCCTCTCTAGATTTTTCTCTTTCCACCTTGAACTCAGGCTGTGTGAGTTCATTCACTATTGCAATTGCTGACTGTCATCTAAGTGCCACTGTCAAAATATCAGAGGCCAAAGAAGTCAAGAAGAACTAAACACAAAAAGATAGTTATCATCAGGTAACAAAACCATTCTCAATAAACTCAGCTTCGAGAACTCCTGTACATGATAATGCCCAGTTGGGCACAAGCAGCTGTGTTTTCATATGTGAATGTCATTTGTTCTAAGAGGGAAGCACTCTCAGATACACTCAACTCTACCTCTAGAAGACACTAGAATGGCGGAGTGGAAAGCGTGCCCTCCTCAACCGCTGTCTCCAACAAGCACCAAGGGAAAAGCCACCGCTGCCACTGTGAAGGAGATGCAAGAAAATGAAGAAATCAGCCCAACAACATGTAAGCGGCTGGCATGTCTTCATTCTCACCACTAATGGGGAGAACAGTATGGCGGTTCTTCACAAAGTCAAATACAATTACCTTTCCACCCAACCACTCAGCTCCTAAGGATGTACTCCAAAGAAGCGAAAATGGTAACTCAAGCAAATCCCTGTACATGCACATTCATAGCTGCACGGTTCCCTGTAGCCAAAAGATGGACACAGCCCAAACGCCCATCAACAGATGAATGAACAAACAAAATGTGGTCCCTCCATACAGTGAAATATCATTCAGCTATAGAAAGGAATGAAGCACCGATGCGTGCCACAACCTTCGATGAATCTCAAAAACATTACACTAAGGGAAAGAGCCCAGTCACAAAAGGTCACATGTTGTATGGTTCTGTTTATATGAAATGTCCAGAATGGGAAACCCACAGGAACAGAAGATGGGCGGTCATCAGGGGCTGGGGAGAGGGGGAAACAGGCAATGATGGCTAAAGAGTATGGGGTTTCCCCTCGGGGGTGATGAAACTGTTTTGGAACTAGACAGGGGTGGCTGGTTACATCACATGGCGCATGCACTAAATGCCAGGTAAGTGTTCACTTTTAAACGGTTAACTTTATGTTATGTACATTTTGCCTCAATAATAATTTTTAATGACACCAAGAAGAGCCAAGTCACCCCCCTGGGATTGCAACCCACAACTGTATTGATCACGCCCAAGTAAGGTTTGTTTTGTTTTTTAACAAAAAGGCTGGAGACCTCGGGGCATGGGAAGGACAGTGAAAGGTCACGTCACACCAGGAAGGACTAAAGCAAAAGTGTCGCCTGGTAAACTGTCAAGTACTGATGAGCTGCCTCAGAAAGTGGCCTGGCCGCCCCAGGATGCTACTGTGTGGCATCAGAGTGAGACCTTCAGGGGTTTCCAAGGTGCTTCCCATGCGGAGAAAACCGGAGTCCGGCTCTGCAGAAGCCAGCTGGGTGTAAACAGAAGTGCCTTTCATTTCTGAAGCCCTCAGTGCGCAGGGGCTGACACAGTGCGCCCTTAAACGAAAGTTTGACGACAGTAAACAAGCCACAGAAATGAGCGCTCCACGGTGACACACGCTGGGGAAGCCTGTTTCAGGATGATAATTTGGTTTCCTGGTTTTCTTTCCATGATGATTAAACTGGGTACCTTTTAACTGTAGCCAGTAATAAGAAAATCTTTAATTCTTCTAAGACTTAGACCAACAAGAGAAAAGTAATTCAAATTACGTATCTACATCCGTCTGTATGACTGACAGCTAGAGGGACAGGTAGACAAAGGTAAAATTTTGACCCTCAATACTGAAAAACTATTGGGCTACACACAAATGTTTAAATAGCTTACTGTGAAACAAAAAAAAATTTTTTTTTTTTTTTTGAGACCGAGTCCTACTCTATTGCCCAGGCTGGAGTGCAGTGGCACAATCTCAGCTCACTGCAACCTCCACCTCCCAGGTTCAAGTGATTCTCCTCAGCCTCCCAAGTAGCTGGGATTACAGGCACCCACCACCACGCCCAGCTAATTTTTGTTATTTTTGGTAGAGACGAGGTTTCACCATGTTGGCCAGGCTGGTCTCGAACTCCTGACCTCAAGTGATCTGCCTGCCTCAGCCTCCCAAAGTGCTGGGGTGGCATAAGCCACTGCACCCAGCCTGTAATTTTTTAAACTACGGCAAAATACACATAAAATGCACCGTTCTGACCACTTTTAAGTGTGTAGCTCAGTGGCACTAAGTACTTTCACACTGTCACATGCCTACTATAATTTTTGAAGGTCTTAGTCACGTCACTGACTTCTCCCAGAACACCTGGGGGCAGGTAAGGCGAATAGGCATCGTGGTTCTTGGGTCGTGGGTCGGGAAGGAGAGGTCAGATCCTTGTCCACAAAGGTGTGGGGCACAGTGCAGGTGGGATCCGTGGAGCTCAGGCTGACTCTGACGGTGGCAGTTTCATGACCTGGGGGCTCAGCTCCAATGGTGGTGGCCAAGTCCTTTATAGCTCTACTGATCAGTGGTGGTCCCACAACTGAGGCCCCTCCGGAACTCTTCCCTCTGCTCCCAATCATGCTCGGACCCTCAGAGCAGCAGGCAGGATAACAGTGGTACCCAGCTCCTCACGAGGGGCAGTCCTGACGGCGGGGCCAGCACAAGCAGGCACCTGGATGGTGTCAGGTGCGATCCAGGCCTCCCCATGCAGACACTGCTCCCTTCTCTGCAGCAGGAGCCTCAACCAATAGCCCCGCTCAGACCAGGCTCAGTGTTGGGTTTTTTTCATCTGTACAAAGGCGAACTATCAGGTCCCAGCGAGCAGACATGGGGCTTTTGTGCAGCGCTGAAGGAGGGATTACATTTCAGGAATAGCAAACCTACTCTCTCTCCCAGGGGAGGCCAGCAGACAAGCCTGTGCTGAATGCACTTTTTGTTTACTGGTTCAATCAGCCAAGCCTTCGAGGGGATGACGACACACACGTTCCACTGGGGGAATGTTCCGAATGCTCAGAGTTAACTGCCCAAACAAAACTAACCAGGCTTCGGAAGAGCCATGCAGTCAGGCGGCCACACAGCCATGCTCCGGGCAGCAAGGGACTCTCAGCTACCACCGACTCCAGCAAGCGACCAGGGACACAGGAGCTTCAGATCATTTCCAAACAAACACAGGACTCTGCTCCGAGCAGGCATTCAGTGAGAGGCAGCGTCTCATCTGGCAAAGGCTCTGGGCAGAAAGTCAAGAGAAAGGGGTTTAAATCAAAACCCTAAGGCCGTGGTGTCCAATACAGTAGTTCCAGCCACAGGTGCTACTGAGCACTAAAACGTGGCCAAATTGAAATGTGTGATGAATGAAGGTTACACAGCACCACCCAAAGCATCAGTACCGAACAGGATTATAGCACACCTCGTCCACAAATTCCAGATGATTGCAATGAAAGGATAATGTTTTGGATATGTTGGATTAAACAGAGTTTATTAAAATGAATTTCATCTGTTTCTTTTTATTTTTTCTAACGTAGCTAGTAGAAAATTTTAAATGACCTATGTGGCTGGCATTCTACTTCCACTGAACAGAAGTACAAGGGGGTTCAAGAAAGTCTGATATTTCAGGACAACAGAAATGCTTTCCGGGGTGGAGACGCGGAAGTGGAGTTTGGCATTTGGGGTATGGAGGGAAGACAGATACCTATGGAAGGAGGGGAGGAAGCAGAACTGGCCACAGAGAGGCGGAACTGCCAGGCAAGCCTGAGGCCACCTCGCCAACCCAACAGGGAGCAATGGAGAGGCCATCAGAATTGTCCCATGATGGGTCCAGATGGCCCCACCCTTCTGCCCTTCACACCCTGGAAGAACAGTCACGGGAAGACGGTCTGATAGGATGTGCCCTTAAGCTGGGCATCTCTCCGTGAGGGGCTGCAGCTAATGATGCTCCCAGCAGCAGGGGCGACAGTCCTCCCTCAGAGGGGGCCCCGGCCAAGGCATCCCTCTCCTCTCCAGAGTTCCACCTTGTTGCCTGCGGGACTCGAACCTGCCCTCCACGGCCTCTGAGGTTCTAGCAGCCTTTAGGGCACAGCACGACCACTTGGGAACACTGCAGTCAACCAATACCTGCAACAAAGTTCTTAAAACCAGATGCAATAAGTCAACTCATAAAAATCAGGCAATGCTTCCAGCATACTGACAGTAGATATTCCCCAAGCACCACCTGCCTCGTGACCAGAACATACCATACTCGCCAAACGTCAGGGGAAACAGCAAGTGAGGACACAGCGCACTAAGAAACACGAGCTGAGTACAACACACACAAAAATCATCAATGCATCAGCTCCGAGTGAACCAGGTTAACACCTACCGGCCCCCAACACTTTTATAGAAAAGACTGGAGAGTAAAATGAATATGGTGACTGACGAACTGGACAAAGACTCACAGCACAGAGGCGACCAAAGCCCCCATCCTCCCTTTGCCACTGGGGACCTGAGGCCCAGGGTTGCGCCAGGTATGGGCCCGGCCTCCTACCTGGTGCCCTCCCAGCCTGGTGGCTCCTCCTGTTGCAGCCAGGCTCTGGGGAGCAGCAAATCACCCACAGTTGGTCTCTGCCACACAGCGGCTTATCGCAGGCTGTGCCTGCACAGTGACACCCAGAGAGGCTTAGGTCCCTAGGACAAGAGAAAGGCACCCAAGAAGTTATGTGAGGGGACAACATGTCTTATAAAAATGCCGCTGTTTTTTTATTTTTTTTTCCACATTATCTTTTGAAAACAGAAAAGAAGGTAATGTCTTTTCTGATGTTGACAGGAGACAATTCAATGGAGACATACTTAAGAGGTGGTTATTTTACAGAAAGAAAAAGGACGCCAGAAACAGAAGAAAGACATATCTCCATTTACTTGAAAAGAAAAAAAGCTGAAAAGAACCTTTGCAAGAAAAAAGTGCTGTAATTTTAGGCATGCAAACTTGTGCATTCACACCTTTCCCTACGGCAGCCCTTTCTTCCAGCTTCCAGGAATAGAGCCGAGGGCGCATCTCTGGACACCAGTGTCCAACGCCTGGCCACCCACAAGCACAGGTCACGGGGGAGGCAGAGCAACAGGCCAAATGGGTATCTGAAGATATTGTTCAACAGTCTAGAATCACATTGGTCCTTAAAGGAGAAAGCCTTCAAGTTTCCTTGGCTCAGCTTTTCCCAAACTTCATGCACCACCTTTGTGGTTTCTGCCACATTCAAAGACCACCCAAACTATCAACTACTTCACCTCTTTTCAACTTTAAATTCTTTCAAACCTTAGGTTTATCCTAAGTATTAATATTTATGAACTCATACCTTTGGTGTCTTTTTAATACACATTAAAACATATACAAAGGCCGGGCGCGGTGGCTGACACCTGTAATCCCAGCACTTTGGGAGGCCGAGGCGGGCGGATCACGAGGTCAGGAGATCGAGACCATCCTGGCTAACACAGTGAAACCCTGTCTCTACTAAAAATACAAAAAAATGCCAGTCATGGTGGCAGGTGCCTGTAGTCCCAGCTACTCGGGAGGCTGAGGCAGGAGAATGGCGGGAACCCGGGAGGCGGAGCTTGCAGTGAGCCGAGATCACGCCACTGCACTCCAGCCTGGGCGACAGAGCGAGACTCCGTCTCAAAAAATAAAAAAAATTAAAACATATACAAATAATCAACAAACATCACATGTAATTTAGGAATTTAGGAAACACTCATTAAGCCAAGCTACATTTTGTACAACTATTGAGCAGCTGGAAAAATACCCACAAATCCAACCACCATCTCTTTATTCTCAATGTCATCTTTTTCTGGTTTGTTGTTTTTGTTTTTTGAGACAGGATCTCACTCTGTCACCCAGGCTGGCATGCAGTGGTACAATAGTGGCTCACTGCAGCCTCAACTTCCCAAGCTCCAGCGATCATCCCACCTCAGTCTCCCATGTAGCTGGGACCATAGGTGTGTGCCTCCACATCTGGCTGATTTTTGTATTTTTGGAAGATTCGGGGCTTTGCCACATTGCCTAGGCTGGTCTCGAACTCCTGAGCTCAGGTGATCCACTCGCCTTGGCCTCCCTAAGTGCTAGAATTACACGCGTGATCCACTATGCCCAGACTCAACTAAGTTTAGATTCTAAACCAAAGGTCTCAGAAAATATTCAAAATTAGTTATTTGGTCTTGTGTGATTTTTTTTTCTTTTCTTTTTCTCGTTCATTCCCTCCTGGTGTACTTGCTCCATTATTCCTCTTAATACATTCTCTTTAGAAAGCAAAAGGGTCAAATGTGCATAGCTATTCATTAACTGTTACACAGAACCAAAAAGGACCTAAAAGAATACTGCTTGACTTTTTGAACAACCTGGTAAAAACTACCAAATCAAGGAAACCGAAGACTTCAGTGGTGGGAAGTGTTTAAAGAGATTTAAAGGTATAATCTGATCACAGCTATTAAAAGAGAAATTACACTGCCAAAAACGGTTCTTACCAGTGGCTGAGATTTACTTTATCAGATAATGCACCTCCACTAATTACATTTTGTTATACAGTTTATGCATTTAGCAAAGAAGAAAAAATGCTTCACACATACAATTAAATCAATCCACTGAGGCCTTTCCCGTAAGGTAAGGGAACATTTGCAGCTCTTCTGTTCGGAAGATTTTAATGCCTGATGGCAGGAGTGGGGGTGGATCTCAGAGGCGTTTTTAGTATCTAAATGGTAAAACAACCTGAAAAGGTCCGTCCAGGCCCTGATGCTTCAGGTTCCAGAATGTATTCACAGCTGAATGCCCAGCTTGGGCTGCGTGCTGCTAACGAAGCTGATGACAACTTTTAGGTGATGTCCCTGCAGGCTGTGGACCTCAGACAGGACAGGCCCCAAGGCACCCAGGCCCTGCCTTCCTGACAAGCTAACAGCCAGGGTCTGGTGAAGCCAGCAGGCTCCTGGCCAACACAGGAAGGGATGGGTCAATGAAAAGGTTGTGCAGACAGCAGGGGAAAGCTGAACAGAATGCCACCCCGCTGGGAGGCTCTGCCAGGAGCCAGCTCCAGCCATGAACGCGCACCGGGTCTCCAGCCTCTCAGCTGGCCAGGCTCAGCACTGGGGCGAGGCAAGCATTTGGATTTAGGAATGCATGTTCCATGTGGTAACAGCTATCCTGAGCAGCCACCCCTGACCTGACTCTCCAGATGAGCCGAGGCACACCTGCCAAGCCCACCCACTGGTGACGGGGTGCACCCACGCCGCTTGCAGAGACCAGAATTCGGTCCTGCAGTGCCAGCAGTGTTGTTGCCACACTTTCTTCCATACGCTTCCTTCTAACTATAATTACCTCACTTAAATATCACACAAATCGATGAAATGGGAGCTTTAATAACAGTAACTATAATGACATCATCTGATTAAACATTATACACACTGACTAAATAAGAATTTAAATAAGAGGATTTTTTTCCTCCGAAAATTAAGTTGAATGTCTTGATAAGTCTCAATGAAGACAAGTTGCTTTAAAAAAAAAAAACGTAAGTAAGTGTAGGCAAGACAGTTTTAAAGATGGAGCAGCAGCCGGGTGCAGGGGCACACACCTGTAATCCCAGCACTGTGGGGGGCTAAGGTTAAAGGATCACTTCAGCCCAGGAATTTGAGACCAGCCTGGGCAACAAAGTAAGATGCTGTCTCTATAAAGAAGTAAAAAAGTAACCAGGTATGGTGGTGCACGCCTGTCGCCCAGCCACTCTAGGATCGCTTGAGCCCAAGGAGATCCAGGGTGTGGTGAGCTGTTTGTGCCACTGCACTGCAGCCTGGGTAATAGAGCGAGATACTATCTTAAAAAAAGAAAAAAGAAAGAAAAAGAAAAAAGAAAAAACAGATGCAGCAGTGGGGGGAGTCTGGTCTGACAGCAGCTCTCGTGCTGCTTCTCAATCCCCTTCTAAAAGGAGTCTCAGGCAGAACGTCTGCTTGCCTGCCCCCAACGCCAGAAGCTCCCGCAGCCGAGCTGGTCCTGTTCACGTGTGTAGCCTTGCTTGGGGCTGGGCACACACTGGGCACACAGTAGGTCCTCCTTCATGGGGCTGAAGTCAGTGTGATACACACAACAGCCTGCCAGAGCAGGAAGACTCTAAGGGCAGCTGCTGTGGCGTTCCAAATTGAGGGGTGACTTCTAGCCAAGGTGATGGGGAAGTTGGCCACTATTTTCTGGAGAGGTGAGATTTTAGCTGGGGCAGAAGCCCAGGCGCAGAGAAGTGGGCAGAAAGCCCCTATGAGAGGGACTTCAGAGATGAAAACAGCAAGGGCAGGGGTGACGGGACCTGTGGGGCGTGGTGCAAAGGATGCAAGAGGCAGGACTTCTAGAGGACAGAGGAGCACCCGCCGGGGAAGGGCGGTGGTGCCCAGTGGTGGAACCTGGCTGACGGATATCACTCCCATGTGCCCCCACCAGTGCACAGCAACAGGGAGGTGCCACTCATGGGGCTCAGTCACTCCGTGCCTGGTGCCCTGCAGGGGAAGCCAAATGCACTCAAATGCCACTCCCGAAATTATATGTATCCAGAAAGTTCTAAGTCACACAGCCATGCTGGGGTGGCAAGAGGCTGTCAGGAAGAGCCAGCTGACACACACAGGGCACGGCACGCAATCGCCCCCACCCTCAAGGGCTCTCAGTAATGCCACCTGGTAACACTTTCTTCATTGCATTTGCCAAGCAAAGCTCAATAACGTTCAGACCCAAATTAGAGGCTAAGCCCCGCCAAAGCCAGGAGCAGAGCTGCGAGCTTTGAAAATCAGGTAGGATGTTTTGAGAAGTTTCAATAAAGACGAGTTGCTTTAAAAAAAAAAAAAGAATACACACACACACACACACACACGTGTGGGCAAGACAACTTTAAAGATGGAGCAGCAGCTGGATGTGGCAGCAAATGCCTGTAGTCCCAGCACTGTGGGAGGCCAAGATTGGAGGACCATTTGAGCCTAGGAGTTTAAGACCAGCCTGGGCAACAAAGTAAAACCCTTTCAGAGGGCCACTTTGTTGGGGAAGTGAAGCCCCTTTCCCTTCATTGAACACTGACTATATACTACAGTGTCTGCCTCTTCCCTTTCAGCAAGTCATCTCCCAGGTGAGTTGCCTTTAAAATGAAAATTTACAACTTCCTTGTAACACAAAGAACTACCCAGGCATTAAGTATTGGGAAAGAACCAAGGAAATGGGTTTAGATACAAAGGAAGTGTAGGTGGTTAATATTTTAACCTTAGCTGAACAAGCACTGGCCAACAGAACTCTCAGTCGTGACAGAAACCTTTCATTATCTGTGTGGTCCAATAAGGCAGCCATCAGCAGCACATGGCTATCAGGCCTGGAAAATGTGGCTAGTGCACCCAAGGAACTGAATCTTTCATTTCATTTAAATTTAGCCACATGAGGCCTATACTGGAGGATACACAGCTACAGCATATAGAGACAATCATTCATAAAATGCTTTACTATGCATAAGACACTGATATGGTGTGAATCCTTGTCCTAATCCCAAACTTCATGTCGAACTGTAATCCCCAATGTTGGAGGTGCGGCCTGGTGGGAGGTGACTGGATCACGCGGGTGGATCCTCCATGAACAGCTTAGCACCATCCCCTTGGTGCTGTTCTTGTGATATGGAGTTCTCACGAGATCTGGTTGTTTAAAAGTGTGTGGTACATCCCCCTACAACCCCCTCTTACTCCTACTCCAACCATGTGATATGTGGGCTCCCTCTTCGCCTTCCGAGATGATTGTAAGTTCCCTGAGGCCACCCGGAAGCTGAGGAAATGCTGCCATGCTTCCTGTACAGCCTGCAGAACTGTGAGCCAGTTAAACCTGTTTTCTTTATAAATTACTCAGTCTCAGGTATTCCTTTATAGCAGTGTGAGAACAGATGAATGCAGATACCTAAGATTCCTCGAGCAGCAGTACTTGCCAGGCACCGGCCTAATCACCTACACGCACTGTCACACTGAATCTTGATGAAATGTTTTCAGATGTTTGCCATTATCTCCACTTCACAGAGGAAGAAACCGAGGCTCAAGGAAGCTGGAACCTAAATGGTCTTTGGATTTAAAAGAATCTTGGGACGCCCAAAGAAACTTCATTTTAAAAAACTAGTCTCTAATGCCGAGGCCACAGAGCAGCACTAAAACCACCACCAAACACACCTAGCAAGCGATCAAAAGAACGCTCGATGAGTGCATTGCTTCTTCTCAAAGTCTCTGCAAAGACAGACAGGAATGGGAGGCTGCCTTTACACGGAATGTGCTTCCCACATTAAAAGGGACCCAAGCATATTTGTGTAATAAGTCTTCGTCCTCTTTTTAAGCAGGACTCTCTCACACATTATAACTATAAGATAATGATCTGGCTTTAACATTCCTTTTGGTCAGCAACAGGGAGACCAGCATTAAGCAACCTGTTGTTTTCTTGAAAGGAACCTCCTGCCCCTACCTAGGCCCCATAAATAAATGGCTTCCTAGTGGAGGCGGAGGCTTGTAGGCGGCAACAGCTGGTGGTTGGGGGCTGCTCGAGCCTTCTCCACCAGGGCAGTAGCACCAATCATTGCTTTAGGAAGAAGAAATATAACAGCTTCTTCTCACGGAACTGGGCACAGCAAGTAAAGCAAAGGCTGGGGGGAAGCCTGGGAACTCATTGTGAAGAAAATGAAAATAATTTCCCTTTGATTCCCTTTTCAAAAAGAAAAACCCAAACTGAAAGAAACAGAGAGAAGGAAAGAAAAAGAGAACTGACAGAGTTAACAAAGACGACAGGCGGTGCAAATATTTTGGATCCCGGGCCAGTCACACCATGTTTTCCTTAGATATACAATTCTGGTTTTCATGTTCAACTCTATAAACATTCTAAATTTTTGCTGTTTTCACTAAGCAAGTAAAGAGATCACCAATCAGAAAAACAATAGCATCCACTTTCAGCTACTGATTAGCAATGGGGATTTGGGAGAACTCCAGAGAGCCTAAGAAATAAAAACTACCCAAGGCTCCGTCTCAGAACCTACAGGCTCCATACAAAGACCTGGATCTCCTGTGAGGGGCAAAACCCAGAAAGCGTTTGGCAAAGGTGTAAGACTGCAAACCCTCACACAGGGGCACAGTCCCTCCAGGGATGTCCGTCCCTTCGAATCCCCCAAACCTGTCCCCAGGAAGGTTTGCTCACAGACCATGCTCACGTGGGCAGAGGGCAAAATTCAGGGCTCAGAGGCATAAGAGGCCAGGTTCGTTTTCCATTTTGCCCTGTACTGCCTATAGAGCCACCAAAAGTCTCTCTGTGCCTTAGTTTCCCTATCTGTAAAACTGAATCCCGAAACCTACTTTGGAAGATTGCTGGGAAGATTTAAGGATAACATACACAAAGGGACACCTGGACAGGAGAGGCATCCACTCGGGGTCATGTACTTACTCCAAGATCCTTTCTAACAATGTGAGGGAAACTGAATCATGGGTCCCCCAAAATGTCCATGTCCCAACACCCAGAACCTATGAATACGCTGCTATATCCTTATATGGCAAAAGGAACTTTGCTGGTGTGATTAAATTAATGGCATTGAGGTGAGGGTGTCTTGGACTATCCAGGGGGGTTCAATGTAATCACAGGCATCCTTGTAAGAGGAAGCAGTAAAGTCAGGGGTCAACATGATGATGGTACAGAGGCACAGAGAGGTGGGAAGATGCTCCATCCACTGCCGCCTTTCAGGATGAAGGATGGACCCACAAGCCAAGGACTGCAGGTGGCTTCTGGATGCTAGAAAAGGGAATGAAATGGATTCTCCCTGCACTCTCTAGAAAGAACACAGCTTTGTGGATGCATTTAAGGACTTCTGACCTGAAAGAGAATGACGTGTGCTGTTTTTCACCACTAAATATGTCGTAATCTGTTGTAGCAGCAGTAAGAAACATCTGCAGTTGCTTCCTCTTACAACCGGCACTGAGCCAGCAGCGATCCACATCCTCCCCCAACACACACACAGCTTCTCTTTCCTGCCGTCTGGGTCTCGGTTCTGCTGTAAGTCCATGCTCATTCCACGCATGCTTGCCAGGTGCCCGCCACATGCTAAGTGCTGGTGGCTTTAGGACATGGCTTCACTTCATCAAGGAGCTTCAGTTTCTTTCTCCGTAAAATGGAGACAAACTCTGGTTCAATGGGTTGTTGCGTCAATAGAGTAAGAGAACGGGCGTCCATGCTCCACACAGCGCCTAGCCCACGGCAGGCAGCCCACGAACAGCAGCAGCTCAGATCCCACAGAGCTGCTCATCAACCTGCTAGCACCCCTTTGCCCTCAAGTTAGCTGGCAGAGCATCACCAAGCCCAGTAAGGAATGACGTCCATGTGGGCCTCGATCTGACAACCTGACACCTTCAGGGGCCTCCTTTCATGCAGGCTGCAGCTCAGGATGCTGTCCAGGGGCCCTGAGGCCACTAGAGACATCACAAGGTCAGTGTGGAAATCCCCACTGAGTCACAGCCCCAGAGACTGAAGGGAACTGGCAGTGACACCCAGCCCACAGCACAACCTCCCAGAGGGCATATACTTGGCATTTCTTAAATACCAGCAGGGATGCTGGCTCCAAAGCCACCTTCTGGAAATGCCTCAGTTCTGCCCCAGAGCATCCTCTAGCACACAGCCCTCCTGTTCTCAAGGCCCTCCACATATTGAGAGGCCACTGTCACCTCCCCCTTTCCACTTTCATCTTTGTCCTTTCCTCTCTCCTCCCCCACTTCCCCTACAGGCCCAGACCCCTGGGCTTCCTCAGCCGCCCACTACAGTGGACAATTCCCACACTTCCCACCCCAAGGCCACCTTCCTCCTGGCCACCACCATCAGATGCTCCTGCCCTGCAGCCCCTTCTCCCCACCACTCCCTGGGCCTCTAAATAGTCCACCAGTCCCACAGTATGCGATGGGCTGGGAGGAAGCAGGTTGAAAACATGGGGTTCACAGCTCCCCAGCTGCATACTGGCACAGACCTGAGACCCATGAAAAGACAGCTCCCATACAGATGAACAGCACAAGAACAGACACAGCGGGAGAAGCAAGGGCGCAGGTGTGGGTGGGGAGCTGTGGAACCTCTCCCAGGGACAGCGACTGGGGCCTGGACAGAAGGATGACCAGGTAGGTGCTCGAGCTAAATGACACCCAGGGCCCATCTCCCAGCTGAGGGCAGGGCCCACTGGGGCTCTGGAAGGGAAGGCCATGGGCCAGCTGAGGGCAGGACAGTCCTCTCCCGTGAACAAACACCGCTCTGCCTTTTCCCATTCTCATGTCTGAACATCCTTCCAACTGAAACTGGGACAGGAAAGAAGAGAGGCAAAGACATCCGGCCCACACATCCAAGCTCTGTGCATATCCTCCGCCAAGGGCTGCCTGCTGGCCTGGGGGTGGGCACACTGGCAGTGTGCTCCCTTTAGGGGGACAGACCCATGGGAGAGGTCCACACAGCCCCCACAACCAGGCTCAGGCCTGTACTGGGGTGAACAGTGTCCTCCCAAAGTTCACACCCACCCAGAAGACACACGCCGGGAAGAGGGCACATGTTAACAGAAGCAGAGACCGGAGTGACGCAGCTGCAAGGGATGTCCAGGATTGCCAGGGGCCACCAGACGCCAGAAGAGGCTAGGAGGAATCCTGCCCTAGCTTCTGGAGGGAGCACAGCTCTGGGCACACCTTGATCTTGGGCTTACCTTGATTTTGGGCTTCAGGCCTCCAGAACTGTGAGAGAATGACGTTCTGTTGTTTTAAGCCACCTAGTTTGTGGCTGTTACGGCAGTCATGGGAAACTGACATAGTACCCCCTTCGGGCAGGGAAATCTAGGGTCCACTCATGTTAACCCTAACAACTTCCTGCCTGAATACACATACTGTGTTCCTCGAGCAGCCTCTCCCCGGTCCCGGCTGGTCCTGTGGGGTGAGGAAGGTGCTCAGCATACAACATAAATACGAGAGGCAGGAGACAGACCTGCTCACTCACAGCACTGGTCACCTAGTCCTCTGTTTCATAAAATAAAGTGCTGGCCAAAACTCACGGCACACTCATGATTTGTACTTTTCACTGTTTATGAATGCTTATCTGGAAATTAAAAAACAAATCAGTAAATCAATATTGATCTCGAGTTAATAATAGCAGCTACGGATGCAGCAGTCCTTCAGTCTGCCGTTGACTTTGCAGTGCACTGAAAAATAATACAAGGCCGTGCATGGTGGCTCACGTCTGTAATCCCAACACTTTGGGAGGCCAAGGCAGTCTGAAACCAGACTGACCAACACGGAGAAACCCCGTCTGCACTAAAAATACAAAATTAGCACATGCCTGTAATCCCAGCTACTTGGGAGGCTGAGGGAGGAGAATCGCTTGAATCCCAGAGGCGGACATTGCAGTGAGCCTAGATCACGTCATTGCACTCCAGCCTGGGCGAAAGAGTGAAACTCTATCTCAAAATAATAATAATAATAATAATAATAATAATACAATCGAGGAATGGACAAATGAAAGATGACACAAGCAGAGGAAAATATTGCTTATAAAATCCAGACAATCAGTGTACAAGTACTCACTATAAAATTATTTCCACTTTTCTGTATGAAAGTTTTCATAATGAAATGTTGTAAAACAATAGTTCAGTTGTAAAACAATAGTTCAGTGGCAAAACATTCTTTAATAGTTTCTTAATATCTTAGGAGGTTGAGGTGGACAAACTGCCCACCAGCCTGGGCAACACAGTAAAACCCGGTCTCTATCAAAATAAAAAATTAGCCAGGCATGGTGGCATGCACCTGTAGTCCCAGCGACTCAGGAGGCTCAGGTGGGAGAATGGTTTGAGCCTGGGAGGCCGAAGCTGCGGTGAGCAGAAATCATGCCACTGCACTCCAGCCTGGGTGACGGAGCCGACCCTGTCTCAAAAAAAAAAAAAAAAAAATTCCAAAAAGTCTTTTAATGTCAATGACATGAGAAGCTTTTGGTATTGACGCTTTATAGCAGGCCTTTTAAGAGTATTTTCATCACAAATAACTAATGAGGTAAAGTGTCTTCACAATAACATTCACACACAGGGATCCCTGGTCAGTTCCCGTGAGCCCCGCCCCACCTTTCGTAGGTCACACTGTTAATTATGCTGGGTGGGCACGAGTGGTTAACTGCACAGGCAACACTGGAGATGAGAATCCTAAGATGAACCTGTTAAAATACCTGCTTCATTCCTATAAAACAGATACCACATAGCTAAGTGGGACCTCTTCACCTTGGTTTAAAATGCTGACAAGGGACAAAGAGCACCATGTGGCATGGGGCCAATGCCAGGCTCACACCTGGCCCTGCGAGGATGCTCCTGGCTCACACC
>NW_012102143.1:4280431-4309217 GCF_000951045.1 Mandrillus leucophaeus | reverse complement strand
GGGTGGTGGTCCAGGCTCACACCTGGCCATGGGTGATGGTCCAGGCTCACAAGTGGCCATGGGTGGTGGTCCAGGCTCACACCTGGCCATGGGTGGTGGTCCAGGCTCACAAGTAGCCCTGGGTGGTGGTCCAGGCTCACATCTGGCCATGGGTAGTGGTCCAGGCTCATACCTGGCCCCCTGGCAGGCTCAAGGCAGGCAAGCCCTTAACTACATGTGAACTGGATGAAAAGTGGAAGAACCTTAAATTTAGAAGTAGCACTTGAAGATATACTCAGAAGTATAGACAGCTCCATGGAATTTGCAGGGAGCTAGTCTCGGGTATTTGGCCTGAGCAACTAAAATCCTTCCCCCACCGAAGGTACCTGCGGGCCTCCCTGGCCTACTGTATGGCAGAAGAAATCAACTTCTGCAGCAAAGAACGCTCAGTAATAGTAACAGTATCCCTGGAGAGTGTGACTGCTCCAAAGCAAGGCTCAAGGCTGTCATGTAAGCCAGGTTTCTCAGTCCAAGGAAAGCAGCCCGGCTGTCACCCCTGGTCAGTAGTAGCCAGATCACTTTAGGATTAGATGGATAAAGGCCAGGGTCATGGTCATAAACAGATTTTAAAAGGTTGTGTGGGCTAAAGAAAAAACGTTCATGAGAAAAGGTAATTGAAAAGAGGAAGACCTATTGACTGGTCCGGAGACATTTCCTCCAAACGCAGAGCCACGTACTCGCCATGACACACGCACTCTCCCACAAAGAGGCTCCGGGAGCATCTGAGGATGGGTTTGGGAATCACAGACCTGTCCATATCCACCACCCGGCTTCCCAGTGATAGCCATGTGACCTGGAGCAAGCTTCTTAACCTGCCGGAACCTCAGTGGCCCCATCTGTAAAAGAGGGTAACAGACCCACTTCACAGGGGTGTGACAAGGATTAAATCAAACAGTCCAATTCAGCAGCCAGCACAGAGCCTAGCATATACCAGACCCTCAAGAAACGCTCACTTCCTTCTCTTTCTCCATGCAGAGGTCCCTTCCCAAGCCACAGCAAAGTTCATTAGAATCAAGAGAATACAGCAAATTCCTAGAACTTACCCAGAGAGCCAAAATCACCCTATCCAAGAATAGGACGATCACTTTCTGAACAATCCAAGTCCCCCGGCCCCCGGCTATAATTTACACAGGAGAACGTTATAAAACGACAACTTCCTGTCCAACTGTAAAAATAGCCCAGTGTGTGCTGAGGACCCTGGATCCAATTAACACATTACTTTCCTCCACAGAAGGAGCCGAGGCAGCTTAGTTTCTGCGTGGACGGAGGAAAGGGGGGCTGATTAGCGGAGCTCGGGAAGCTTCTCGGGGGGTCACCTGGGCAAAAGACATGACAGTGTGAGCTCAAGCCAGGGCCAGGAGAGGAGGGCACAGAGGCAGACACAAGAGCAGTGATAAAAGAACCAGACACAGCAAAGGGGGGCAGGATGGAAAGAAATGAAGTGCTGGGGACGCCCAGTGGGCCAGGGCTGGGGGGCACGGCCAAGGCCAGGCAGCTCAGGCATGAGAGATGCTGGAACTGCACGCCTCCCAAGGACAACAGACGTGCTGCATTCAGCATGAGGCAGGTCCTGTTTGCAGACTCCCCACAGGAGCCCCAGGCCAAAGTGACTGTACTTATTTTATTTTTATTATTTTTTGAGATAGGGTCTTGTTCTGTTGCCCCAGGCTGGTGTGCAGTGGCATGCTCCCAGCTCACTGCAATCTTGGCTTCCTGGGCTCAAAAGATTCTCCCGCCTCAGCCTCCGCAATAGCTGGGACTACAGACGCACACCCTCATGCTGGGCTAATTTTTTTGTTTTTTGGTTTTTTTTTTACAGAGACGGGGTTCTCCCTATGTTGTCCAGGCTGGTCTTAACCTCCTGGGCACAATCAATCCTCCCACCTCAGCCTCCCGAAGTTATGGGATTACAGGCATGAGCCACAACACCAGCCAGTAACCCCATTTTAAAGATGAAAAACACAGAGGCATGGTGACTTGCCCAAGGTCGCCCAGCTGCAAAGGACCGGAGCCAGGACCGAACCGGAGCCGTCTGGCTCCAGAGGCCCTGCTCTTAAACAGGACTAAGGGTTTTCACAAAAGAAGGCATGTGGAGGAGGGTTTTGCGAAGGACTCAAAGATAGTCCTGAGTCTGCCAGGCCACCAGAAAGCGCGGGGCAGTGGAGAGAAGCTGGACTGCTGGGACTGGGGAGGCACCTTGGCGAGTTGACGGCAGGAAGGGAAAGCAGTCTCTTACACACCGTGCTCAGAAACAGGTGCCATCAGCGCTATTCAGGAACAGGGCGCTCTGCCCCAAAACGCACAAGAGGGAGCGGGCTTCGGGGAACCATCTCTCCCCAAGGTTAGTGCCAAGTGGTGCAAAAAAAGACACGCTTTCCACTCCTCACACCACAGAGGCAAAAAGTATAATCACATGCTATAATTACTTGATTGCAGTCATAATATGTTATGATTTGACTACACTGCTTATCAAGGCATGAGAAAATAAAGGTACAGTTTCAATCACACTGAATGTAACACAAGAATCAAAGAATTGCTTTAAATCATGGTGAACAGCCTTAAAAGTTAACTAAAAACTGACTGATTTCCTTTAGAAGATTGCCTGACATAATCTTTTACATGCAAAAGTATAACACTACACATACCCCAATCTCTCAGCTCAAATATTTCGCGATCATTTGTTAAGATGTGTGTTTTTGCTATTTTGACAATGTCAAGGTATGAGCTGGTTTGCTTTGGAGAAAAACCTCAAGATAGTCCATGGAAGAGCCATAAATCTAAGTTAAGTTAAAAGCCTTGAATTTGGTAAAACATGACAGAGGTCCAACTGGGAAGGGTATAAAGAAACCTATGTTTCAACTTGACTGGAAGTCACGGCTTTCCTCTACAAACAGAAGCAGCTTAGGCTCTGATCTGTCAACAGGTTTTAAATCAAAGGCCTTAGTTTCTGCCTTAAACACTAAGTCAATTACAGTTCTAATCCACAGAAGGTATGTAATGGGCCTCTATTTAAGTTTACAGATACTTTTTCCAAATACTGAATTAGCTATGTAATCCTCTCAACATCCTCCCCAGCTAGGCAGACAGCAATAAGCCTCAAGAATACTTGCCTGGGGCTGGGACTGTCCAGGGTTAGCCCTAAACCTTAGAAGGAAGCCAGGTACACCCATCCGCAACCCTCCAGCCCTCCCCTTCTCCCAGCATCCCTCCAGGTCTGCAGCCAGAGGAAGCCGGAGATAAAGGGTGTAACTATTAATAATTACACACCTGAACCAACGAGTAGGAATAAAGAAAAATTCTAACACGTCGGGAAAGCCCTCCCAACCTCACCCCCAAGTCGGTGGAAGAGCTTAGCAAGCCCTCCTGCCCTTCCCCGCAGCCCCTGACCTACAAGGTTTCCAAAAGGTCATTTGTTTGTGGGCAGTTTAAAAGTGGGGATACCCTTCCCTAAGGAAATAACATTGGAAACAGCGACTAGGTCCATGGACAACTCACTGAAACCTCCCCATCCCACAGTGAAACCGAAACTCTGTGCTCACATAAACAGCACGGGTGAGGAGGCAGTGAGACTACGGAAGCCAACACAACAGAGAAGGCTAAATCGAGACCCTAGGCAGGGGTGCACCCAGCACCAGTCCTGGGAGACCTCGTCCCACGCTCTCCCCTGCAGGAGCCACCGTGTCCTGCCGCAAGCCTTCTGTGCGTGGCCCAAACAACCAGGCAGTGGCACCCACTCCAAAGAAACACTCGCACCTTTATTGCCTGCACTGATATTCTGGACAACATTTTTTAAGACTTTTTAAGGAGACATGAGAAACTGACAGAGGGCGGAGCATCTGGCTGTGACCTGAGGTTTCCTGGAGCATCGCTTGGCCTAGTGGAGAAGGCAACATCTGAGGTTTACAAGGCTGGAAAGGGGAGGTGCACTCATCTCCCACTGCCACGGTGACCACTCAGCTGACTGGCTACGAATGACGTGATTTCACTGTCTGACAGTTCTGAGGGTCACAAGTCCAACGTGGGTCTCACCAGGCTTACTCAGGTGTCAGCAGGGCTGTGTGCCCTTCAGGAGGCTCCAAGTTTCCTCACCTTTCCCAAAACTTTTAGACGCCATCCACAGTCTTTGGCTGGTGGCCTCCCTCCATCATCAAAGCCAACAGCGCTGCAACTCTCTCGCCCTCCTTCCACAGTCCCCTAACTCTCCTCTTTCACTTCCCTCTTCTACTTCTAAGTACTCTCATCATTTCGTTGAGCCCACAAGATCATCCATCTCAAAGTTCTTAATCATATCAGTAAAGTCCCTTTGGCCATGTGAGGTAACATCATCACAAGTTCTGGGGATTAGGGGACAGGCATCTCGGGGCCATTTTTCTATCTACCACAGTAGGGGAAGGGATGGGGAGGGGAAGGGGGAGGCAAGGAGGGAGGGATGGGGAGGGGAGAGGGGAGAGGGGAAGGATGAGGGGAGGGGAGAGGGGCGGGGAAGCAGAAAGAGAGAAAGAAAGAAGAGAAATCAATCAATCAATCAATCGATCTAAGCATGCTGATACAAAGACAGCCAAATACGCTGTGGAGGGGAAAACAACCTGTACAATATTAATAGAATTTCATTTTCCTTTTAAAAAATTGACAATTACCCCATCTTATAGCATATACAAAAAGTAAGTCAAAATCAAAGACCTAAATGTAAAATAAACCATCAGGAAACTGTCAGAAGAAAACATAAGGAGTATATTCTCATGACCTTGGATTAGGCAGTGATTTCTTAAATATGACACCAAAGTCCAAATAACCAAAGAAAAAAAACAGGTAAATTAGATTTCATTAAAATTAAAAGCTTTAGTACCTCAAAGAACAATATCAATAACATTAATGGACAAACCACAGAAAAAAAAGAATATATTTGCAAATCATACATCTAATAAGTGTCTACTATGCAGAATCCATAAATAAATCCAACCACTCAACAATAAAAAGACCCAATTTAAAAACAGTCAAAAGATTTGAATAGGTATTACTCCTAAGATATACAAATGGCCGATAAGCATATTTTAAAAAAAAAAAAAAGGTCAACACCTTCAGCCACTAGGGAAATGCAAATCAAAACCACAGTGAGATACCACATCATACCCACCAAAATGCTAAATTTCAGGGGTATAGAAAATTTCTGGGAGGCCATAACATAACCACGTAACAGTGGTCATGTCTGGGGATCTGGATGAGGGATCATGAGGGATATCCTTCAGCTTTGTATCTCCTGTGCTAATTTTTCCTACACTGAGTACACATTACTTTCACAATGAAAAACTGACTTTCAACCTTAGAGAAGAGAGTTCACAATGAGAGATACTGACACTAATGTCAATCAACCCACTGGCATACGGCAAGCACCCACCAGCATCTGCAGGCGTGCTCATCACAGAGGCCTCTGGCTTGCCGCAGAGAAGCCCATCGAGTACAAAACATCAGCACCTGCTTCTCAGAACAACCTTCCAAACAGTCTTGGGATACCCAAATCACCCCTTCATTGTATTTTTATAAGGTCTAAGCTGGCAAGTTTCTAAAAAATCTTCAAGCCAGCCGTGGTGGCAGCTCAGGCCTATAATCCCAGCCCTTTGGGAAGCTGAGGCGGGAGGATCGCTTAAGCCCAGGAGTTCAAGACCAGCCTGGGCAACATGGCAAGACCCCATCTACACACACAAAAAAATACAAAATATTAGTCGGGTGTAGTGGCGCATGCCTGTAGTCCCAGCTACCTAGGAGGCTGAGGTGGGAGAATTTCTAAGCGGAGGAGTTCAAGACCAGCCTGGGCAACATGGCAAGACCCCATCTACACACACACACAAATACAAAATATTAGTCGGGTGTAGTGGCACATGCCTGTAGTCCCAGATACCTAGGAGGCTGAGGTGGGAGAACTTCTTGAGCCTGGGAGGCAAAGGCTGCAGTGAGCGGAGATCACACCACTGTACTCCAGCCTAGGACACAGAGCAAGACCCTATCTTAAAAAAAAAAAAAAAAAAAAAAAAAACACTTCAATGACGTGTAATGAACTTTTTTTCCTTATTAAGAACAGACATGTTTGAGGCTATGGTAGTGATTTCACAGCACTCACATTTGTAGATGTTCTCCTTCTACCCACAGTACCTTGGGGCTCCTCAGGAAATCAATTTGCACAGTGTTTTTATGGCTGAGGGTATAACGGCATTATTGTAAGTTGCTGCGGCTAAAAGCGGTTGCATCTTTCTAATCGCACATTTCAAGGCAGAGTCCTTTGTGAGGAATGCGGTCCCCATCCCATAACATTGTTCCTATGGGAAAACCAGACTGAGCTTCCTGGAACTCAGTGTGGGGGAAAGTGGGCTGGCCTCTCTGGGGTCTTTTTATTTCTCCTGAAGGCTACAACTGGAGGAGGGTAGAGGGGTTAAAGCAGAAACGGAAAGGAAGTGGATGGAGACGTGAGAACATTCTGGAAAAGCTCTGAGTATTTTCAAGGGCTTGAGAGGTCAGATTTCAAAACATATGGCTTTCCTGGTCACACTTGATTCTTGGAATCAATCATACACATATCTCCCAGAGATGCTGGGAGACAGGGAAACCGGAACCAAGAAAGACACACAGAGGTCTCCAAAGCACAGAAGCCTGTCAGGGACAGACAACAGAGGTGATGAGATGGAGGTGACAGAAAAGAAAAGGAAGAGGTGACAGTACTCGAGGAGGAGAGCCTGGTCCATCTCCACTGAGCATCACACCCCCCATCTACACACAGCCCATGCAGAACCGAATAATCCCCATAAATGTGCATGTGTACTGCATACCCTGCAGGGCCAGGCACAGAGCAAGGCCCCTTCCACACAGGGAAGGCCGCCAGCCTCCTACTCGCCATCCCCCTTCTCCACAGTCCGTGCCTGGTACTCTTCCCACTCACAGATGGACTCTGCCCCAGGTGTATCTGTCTCTAAAGACCACTTTGTTCGTCTAAACCTATCATTTTACAAACAGGCAGCCTCTGGAGGGGAGCTAACCTGTCCAGGACCTCACTCACATGGGGCAGGGCTCAATGAAGCACCAATAGGTTCCTCAAACGTCATTTAAGCATCAGCAGTTAACTGTGACTCTAAAGTGTCTAACTTCCCCTTGTCGAAATGTAGCCAAGTCCGTCGTTTTCATAAGTCACGACCCCAGTACGTACCATGAAGGTGCACACAGCCACAGGGCGGGACCTGAAGTGCCTGCTCTGGGGTCAGGATGTCTGGGTGGACCACAGAAAGCTCCTCGACCCTCTGTGCCTCAGTTTCCTTATCCAGACAGTAAGGAAAGTTCTAGGACAGGACGCTGGAAGGATTAAGTGGGCTTCTTCAGGTTAAGCACTGAGAGTTATTGGCACAGAGAAAAAGGCCAATAAATGTTCACTGACATCATTTCTCATTTTCCATTTTTTATAAGTTCTCTTTATATAAGTTCTCAAAAGCCAGAATCTTTGGAATGAACTCAGACGTCATGCCTTTTACCAAACCAAGATGACTCCAGAGTCCGTCCCCAGCACCACCGTCTTCGGAGTGATTTCCCTTCCCAACGGCGATACATGAACAAGCCTTTCCAGCTTAAATAAAATCAACACGTGGTGAGCAACAGCTTCTGAGGCGAACGGACTGGGATCCCATGAAAGAGCTGGGCTCTGGGCATCCCCACGACCAGCCCAGCTCGGTTCCAGCCTTCCCCTCTCATTCCAAGTGGCAGATGTTCCCAGGGCTTCACCTCCCAGGATCATGAATGGTGGTTCACGTCCCACAGGCTCTGCTATGGAAGCAAGCAGGAGGCAGATTCGGTCAGCAAGACAACCAGCCCCATGGGCTCCAGAGCCCATCCCAGGACCCAGGCCCTTAAGTCCCCAGTCCCACACCAGCTGGGAAGGCCAAGCCTGCCTTCAGGATCCGCCCCCCAACCTCCAGAAAGCCCTGTGTTGCACAACAGAGGTACGCATATGAGGATAAATGCTGTATCCTCAGAAAATGATCAAACCTGGATCTAAAATAAGCCAGCCCTCAGTCCAAACCCGACTTCTACATTGACAGTGAAGAGCAAAAGACCACACAAGCTTCGGTCAGGAATTTAGCCAAAAGACACTTCCAGTAACACATTCACTCCAGGGTAAATAAGCGCCACTTCTCAAATATACAATAGGCCACGCCTTTTAGATTCATGACCTTACGGTCTGAGAAGTTTAATATTCATCTTACTGTACTTTCTAAGGCAGTAGACACATATAACTATCTTACATTCGTTTGTGTTAATTTACATGTAGTAGCGTATTATTTACATGCACACAGGGGAGAGAGGGAACCAGAGTATTGGAAAGGAAGACCAGCTTCCACTGAACTCAGCGAAGGCTCCGGATGCCTTCCCTCCCACCAGGTGCCTGGTTAGAGCAGAAAACAGATAAAAAGTTAAGCACTCATGGCCCTCTACTGAAATCCTTCTCTGGTTTGTGTCACCTGAGTCCCCAAGACTGCCTTGTCCCATCCTGAAGACTTAGGTGTGGGCAGCCTGGACGAGACTGCCCTGGGCCTTGGGGTCGGTGTCTCTCCTCTCTCTTCTGTAGCCACTGAAGCAAAGGGTGAGCCCCAGAATGCAGACGGCAGGTGTAGGCCAAGGACAAAGGGGACCCAGGGGGTCACAGGCTTGTTCTTGGACCTGGACCTGGGGGCTGATCAGTGGCCTGGACAGAAAGGGTGCTCTGTGATCAGTCGAGGCATGAGGAGGCAGCTCTGAGGCGCTGCTGCAGGTGTGCAGGCCAGGCCCCACCAGGCTGGCTCCCTCCCACATGCACAACCCTTCTTCAGGTCTCAGTCTCCCCGTCCATCCTTCTGGAGGCTTCCGGAAGTCAAGCTGGAGGCATCGCTCTCCTGAAGGATGCTGTTTCTCCCTCACAGCTCCCAGGCAGCCCACAGGTAGAAACACAAGGACACAGCGGCCAGGTCTACATCGCTTTGCTTAGTATTGCTTTGCCTCATTGTGTACCTGGCCCAGAGCAGGTACCCCAAATATTCCTCAGCCAATGAACCAACCGACCAATCAATGCCCTGCACAAACCTGCAAACTCAAGTCTCACACACATGGCATGCCCCCAAATCAAGTCGCTATTGAACTTCTGTAACTCAGAAATGAGTGATGACCTCCAAAGTCTCCTCTCCTGAGCAGTTCAGCCAACCAGGGCTTCACTACGGTCTGAATCACAGAGGGAGACTGACAAGGCCAAAGCAGAAGTTCAAAAACATGGTTTGGGCCAACTTCCTTATATTCTGTCAAAAGGAATCTGATGAGAAGGCCCCAAGGCCTGAAGAGCTCACGCACAGCCCGGCCTCCAAACATGGCCACCTCTTCCTGCGGCAGGACCGCTGGCGGCGGCGGAGGGAATGACATAAGCTGCCTCCGCTTGCAGCCAGTGACCCCCATGCCGGCCCCAGTCCAGCCCTGGATGTGCCTGGAGAGTGTGCCCCACAAGCCTGTTCCCTGAGCTCCACCCACCCACCTGCTCGAGGTTCACGTGTGTCACTGGCAGCGACCAGGCGTCTCTGAGCATCTTCCTGTGCACGTGGCCAGGCTTTGCAGACCGGACTGGGGACTGCCTTTACTCAGACACTAGAAATGGAGACCAATGAACACAGAGACAGGGCAGGGTGGCAGGTTCTGTGCATCACAGAAGTGGGTGGGGACGGCAAGAAGGATGGCACTGCAGAGCAGGCAAGCCTCTGGCTCCTTTAAGAGAGACTTCAGAAACATCCATCTGGCAACAAGAATCAGCAACCCCTGTGGTTCTGCCTGGGAGCATCCAGGCTGACTCCGGCGGCCGCACTGTCCTCACCCCAGCCCCACCCCACAATGCTGAGAAGCCAACTGCTCCACCACCTCTCAAGGACGCTCTACAATTGAACTGGCTGGAGAAGAGGCATTGTTTGAAAAACTCAAGAAACAGTTCCGGCCAAGTGCTGTGGCTCACACCTGTAATCCTGGCAATTTGGGAGGCCAAGGCGGCCGAATCACCTAAGGTCAGGAGTTCGAGACCAACCTGGCCAACTTGGTAAAACCCCATCTCCACTAAAAACACAAAAATTAGCCAGGCATGGTGGCAGGCGCCTGTAATCCCAGCTACTCAGGAGGCTGAGGCAGGAAAATTGCTTGAACCCAGGAGGCAGTGAGCCAAGACTGCGCCACGGCACTCCAGACTGGGCAACAAGAGCAAAACTCTGTCTCAAAAAAAAAAAAAAAGAAAAAGAAAAGAAACAGTTCCATGATTTTAAAAGGGAAAGGAAAGAGAAGAAAGAAACAGCTCCAACGGACATCAAGGCATTTTTCAAGGCACTTGGAACCTCCAACCACAGGCGTGTAAATGGACCATCCTCCCTAAAGCTGGAGCTTTGCTGGTGGTTTCCTGAAAGGCACGGGGAACAGCAGGCCCAGGTGCAGAGAGGGCTTCTGATTAACGGGCTGTAACACAGCAGCCTGACCTGGCGTCTTCTTTCCTTCCCAGGAAATCAATGCCCGGGCGCAGGTGCCCCACCTCTACCCTGGGGTTGTTAAGAGCTCACCCCTGGGCCCTAGGAGGGACCTCAAAACAAATGTCAGTTGGCCCAGTCACATGCAAACTTCCCAAATAAGAAACCCAAATAAATGGTGCGGAGCATCTAAGCAGGCCACTCTCTGCTTCAGCGTGAGCACCGCAAGGCAGGCTGGACCACGCTAATTAAAATGAGAGGCTCAAGATCAGAGTTCCTAATTACCTGCCAAATTAATGTGCTGTCTTACAGGCTCCTTCTCCTTCTCCCAAAAGCCCTACCTTAACCCAACCTTTCTATTTTGGAAGATCACTCTCCCCAGAGCCCTTCTGCAGCCTCCCGCAGCGACTGGGTGGTATTGGTTACAAATAAGCGTCCCCGAATTTCTGGCCGGAGGTAAGTCACCGACAAAAGCCTTTGTCCACCCAGTAAGGGGTCCAGGAGGGCCGACCTCAGAGGGCTGGTCTCGGCACAGGCCCCACCACGGGGTGGGGTGGGAGGCGGAGGCAACCGTGCTTTGGGATCCTTGCATGGAAGTTCCTTTCACGCATCAAGTGAACCAACCCACTGTCAGGTGGAAATACGACTTCAACTGCTCAGCATGAGGAGTGCCGCTTACGAATGTCACATGTGCTCACAGGTGCCCTGAACGCTCCTCTCCTGCACCCCACCGTCACCTGCTTGAGACTCTGGCACTTGGCTCTCTCCAAATCCCGGACCCTGGAGGCAACGTTCCAAACGGTGGCTCCAGACATAAACTGTACCTGGGTCACCAGGGACCAGGCTCCACTTCACGCACAAATGCCACACCCCCAAATGTGAGCCAGCAGGCCAGAGAGATGCGTGCACTTGCCTTCCTAATATCGACAATGATGATTCTAGCTGGAGCAATTATTTACTAACTACTCACCATGTGCCAGTGACCTCGAATCAGTTCTTAACTAATCCTAGCAATACGATCATGTAGTTTTCAAAACTAACTGTGGGATTAAAGGAGAAGTATGTAAACAACTATGTTTTATTAAAACTTCATAGGAGCATCATGACCTGATCAAGACAAAAAAACTCACAACTTCCTCTGACCCCCACTGCCTCCCAGATGTCCGCAGTCATTGGTCACCTCTTGATCTCAAACCCCTCCTCTTCTCCCAGCCCTTAATATAAAAAGCCTAAAATCTGTACTGACTTAAGACAGTACTTGAGAATGTTAGTTCACCATCTTCTTGGTTTTCAAATACCCCTGCTTTTTCTCCCACCAACCCTTGGCTCTCAAGTCCGGCTTTCGAGTGGTGAGTAGCTGATTCTGTATTCGGTTACAGTATTAATGCCAATTGCAGATGAAATAAAGCAGAGGCTCAGAGGAACCACCCAGCTAGCGAGTTGACTGAAAACTGAAACCCAGATGTGGCTGTCCCCATACCCTTCACTGTGTCACACACACAATCAGATACATGTGTGTGGATGCATGTGTGTGAGAAGTTAGGGCCAAGACAGGCGCTGCCTCTCTGCACTCCTTGAGCCCACAACAAGGCCTCTGATGCTCTGTGGAGTCAGAACCCGGCTTAGCAGAGAGGGATGGGGCCCATCACACTCTCTGTCGGGCACTGCATTCTGCAGCTGGCTTTCTGAAACCCAACTCTCTCAACTTTGGCCACTGCTCTCTTCTCACTCTTCAACTCTCTGAACTCTCCTGGTCTCCTTTTCCTCCATTCTCCAGGTTAAGCCTCTCTGCATCCCTCACCCACAATCCAGCTCCAAACCTCTGCCAGGTGTGTGTGCACCTGCCCATCTCCCGCATCCCCAGTGCCTGGCCAATGGCAGCAGCATCCCCCTACACACATTGTGGGTGAGCTCATGAGGGCAACCGAAGCCAGGTGTGAATGAAGGAGTAGCAGAAAAAATCCCACACTTCCCAGGAAGTCCATTCCCCAGTGCTCTGCACGGCACTCAAGCAGCCAATGGCTCTGCTTGCCTTAGTTGGTCTTCCTGAGCTCCAACAATGCCAAGCCTTAAACACATAATGAAATCCCACTTGCATTATAAGGACACCAAGGCAGCACTCCAAACCTGGCTTCCTAAGCTATTTGCAGTTACTAAATGTCCCCGACAGAATTTCTTGGCGCCAATGTCTCTCTACTTCCTGCAGAAACTATTTCTCAACACCATCAATAAGCAGAACTGCAGGTGGTTCTCAGAAGCCCTGTCCAGAGTACTGCGGCCAGAGTTACGGGGCATTGAACAGCCAAGCACACACACTTCTTGCAGTCCCCTTCCAGCGGGTGGCAGGCACCAGCGAAAAAACGTTAGTTCTACAACTCCAACTAGAGTTATTTCAAGAAATCTTGCAAATTTCCTATCTTTTTAAGAGGGTAAAATTAACCAGGAGAAAGCTGGGATCACCCTCCTGGCTCCTCACAGCTGAAGGACAGCAGTGGCCGCCTCCAGCTTCACAGGAAGCTCCTGAGGCCCAGCAATGCTCAGTTTGTGTTCTCCAGAGGACCCCCCTTCTACACCTTCGGGACCTACCAGTCAAGGTGAAGAGCAAAGGTAACATTCAGAGAAAGCCTTTTAGGGTTTATCCTGCTTTCCCTAAAGATGCTCCACTCACAAATGCTCAGCAAACATCCTGCAGGAGAGAAACAGCGCCCATCTGCCATGTGCCTTGGAAGGAAAAACGTTTTAACTAGTCTCACAAAGGGTGCTGAGAATGTATGCAGCTCAGGCTGGCAATGGTAGTTCATGCCTATAATCCCAGCACTCTGGGAGGCTGAGGTGGGTGTATCCCTTGAGCCCAGGAGTTAGAGACCAACCTGAGTATCAATGGGTGACACCTGTCTCTACAAAAGAAAATAATAATAATTAGCCAGGTGTGGTGGGACCTATAGACCCAGCTACTTGGGAGGCTGAGCTGGGAGGACCACCTGAGCCTGGGAGGTTGAGGCTGCAGTGAGCTATGATCGGGTCACTGCACTTCAGCCTGAGTGACAGAGTGAGACCTTGTCTCAACAGAAAGAATTCGTCTAGCCCCTCTCTCCTCACCCTCTAAGAATCAACTCAAGAGATGCAGAGGCCTGGAAATCCTGATCCAAGAAGGCGTACAAGTGAGACATGAGGACCGTTCCCAGGTGGCCTAACCTCAGATGACATCAAGCAACCAACTCACACCACTGGGGGTGGCCAGGGAGGTGGGATGTCCCCGACCCCCACTTCTCTTCCTCAGAAGCAAACTCACTCTTAAGAAACACGATCTACGGCCAAGCGCGGTGGCTCACGCCTGTAATCCCAGCACTTTGAGAGGCCAGGGTGGGTGGATCACTTGAGACCAGGAGTTCAAGACCAGCCTGGCCAACATGATGAAACTCCATTTCTACTAAAATACAAACATGAGCTGGTTGTGGTGGTGCACGCCTGTAGTCCCAGCTATTCGGGAGGCTGAGGCAGGAGAATTGCTTGAACCCAGGAGGTGGAGGTGGCAGTGAGCTGAGACAGTGCCACTGCACTGCAGCCTGGGCAACAGAGTGAGACCCCATCTCAAAAAAAAAATAAGATAAAAATAAACACTATCTCATCAGCATGGACGAGCTCACTCCAGCCACAGGAAGGCTCTGCGATCGTCACCACGTTCAGCATCGTGCGCGGAGATCCCCATGCCTCGGGTGTGGGCGCTGCTGATCCTGTGCTACGGTCCTGCTGGGCCCTCGGCACCTCTGCGGCAAGCACACCTGTCTGCGGCTCTCACACTGAAGCCTGTGGACCCTCATCCACTCCAAGTCTGGAGTCAGCAGGTGTGCGGTGGGGCCCAAGAACTGGCATTCTAGCACACTCCGGGCAGGCACTGACACTGCTGTGAATGGCATTTCAGGTGAGGGAGGCAGAGCTGGGACCAGGACCTGAGAGCCCGTGTGCACGCTCAGCTGACTCCCAGTGACAAACAGCTATGAGAAGTCACTGACAGTGATTTTATAAAGAGCTCAAAGGCAAAGAAACACAGAGCCCCAGAGAAAGAGTGCCAGAGGGGACCCTAGCACAAGGCATGAACGTGGGGACTTGCCCTCCTCGCCAGTCGGGGCTGCGGAGAACACTGTGATGAGCAGGTGTCTCGGGCTGCCTGTGTGCTCGGTGACAATCCATCTGCTAAGACAGCCACGGGGGCTGGGAGTGTGCAGGCTGCACACAGGATGCTGGTTCTGCCCCACTCAGGGTCTAGTCCAGACATGGACATGCCACTCGATCTCTGAAGCAGCAACCCTACCCGTCCTTCCTGAAAATGTACAACACAAGGACATTCATCATGTTGTACAGCTGCAGACCACGAAAGAGTTATGTGAGACCACCAGAGCCAAGGAGCAAGGCCCAGGTAGTTCCTCCACCGAGGGCCGCCTCACACCTGTGGTCACCCGCAAACATCCCCAGCCTCTCATCACCCTCCACCTGTGCAGGGCGAGTCCTCCCACTCACTCCACCAATCCCCATGCTCCCAGGGATGTTAGGCCACTGTGAGATGCAACCAGGGTGTTGTCTACACCTGTTTGCCAGAGTAAGAATCCTGAGAGGTGTCAACAGTTCTCCTATATAGACCGCGAGCTGCTAGGGGCACTCTTAAATTCATGTGAATGCCCAGAAATTATCAACACATTTGCCAGGTGCTAAAATGTGAACAGTATTAGGCTCATTTTTAAAAAATTAGATGGTGCAGGCCAGGCGCAGTGGCTCACGCCTATAATCCCAGCACTTTGGGAGGCTGAGGCGGGTGGATCACAAGGTCAGGAGGTTGAGACCATCCTGGCTAACATGGTGAAACCCCGTCTCTACTAAAAACACACAAAAAAACTAGCTGGGCGTGGTGGCGGCGCCTGTAGTCCCAGCTACTCGGGAGGCTGAGGCAGGAGAATAGCGTGAACCCAGGAGGCGGAGCTTGCAGTAGCCCAAGACCATGCCACTGTACTCCAGCCTGGGCGACAGAGCGAGACTCCGTTAAAAAAAAAAAAAAAAAATTAGATGGTGCAAAGCAGTTTTAAAGAAACAAAAGTAATCCAAAGGAACAAAAGCTGCCCACAGGCAGGCGGAAGATGGATGAGCAATGCAACTCCGTACATAAAAGGCTGCCAACACCACCTAGAACAGCAAGGCTGGGCTAAAGGCACAGGCTGGAAGCAAGGGTCTCATGCTGGCTGGTGAACACCCTACATCGCCTCCCAACCTCAACAGCATCTCTCCAAGTAGCTGAGGGTGCTCTCTCTGGGGTTCTCTGACAGGAGGGGGCTTAAGCAGTCTGCAACCCTGCATGCTGCCCTTCCCAGGTAAGAGCTGGCATCCCAGCAGGCTGCACTCGCCAGCTCTTCCCAGTCATCTCTGTCCTCCACGTTCCTCCCACCTTTGTCATCTACAGGAACCAGCCTCTTCTAGTTTGCATTCCTTAGAAATAAAAGGTCTGGAAAACCCCGCTGAACATGGCACACCATCCTCAAAGAACTAAGAGGTATAAAATCTAAGAAGAGGAAGCCTTGAATGATTTACAGTCATCAGCATGAGCTCCAAGTACCCTGGGGTTGTGTCTCTACAAGGAGAGCAGGTCCCAGTTTCTGCACAAGCTGCCCTGCAGTGCTTTCCAAACAGACTTGGACCACCTTGCAAGCAGGGCAGGTCCTCTCTAGGGCAGGGGTCCAGATGCATTTTCTGTAAGGACCAGGTGCAAACACAGCCAAAGGCAATATAAGCGAAAGGCTATGGCTGTGTTCCAATAACCCTTTATGTTAAAAAACGGGGCAGTGGCCTGAGTTGGCCGACCCATGTCCCAGAGCACCCCTGGTCAAACGCACGGGTACTCTTCTAATGAAGGGTGCACCCTCACATGCGTAGATAACTCAGGTTCTGCTGCCAAATGAGTGGGCTGCAAAAATCTGTGCTTTGGGGTTTTCGAATTCCAGATAAGGGACTGCAGGTCTTCATACATTGTGGCATTTCTTTTCTTTCTTTTTTTTTTTTTTGAAGATGGAGTTTCATGATTTTTTCCCAGGCTGGAGTGCAATGGCGCGATCTTTGCTCACTGCAACCTCCGCCTCCTGGGTTCAAGTGATTCTCCTGCCTCAGCCTCCTGAGGAGCTAGGATTACAAGTGTATGCCACCATGCTTGGCTAATTTTGTATTTTTAGTAGAGATGGGGTTTCACCATGTTGGCCAGGCTGGTCTCGAACTCCTGACCTCAGGTGATCTGCCCATCTCCCAAAGTGCTGGGATTACAGGTGTGAGCCACCGCACCTGGCCCGTCGCTGCGTCTCTGAAGGTAAGTTGGAGAAAGGTGAAACGAATCTGAAAGTGAAGGAAAAGGAAATGGGAGAAAGTGAGCCCATTCAGCAGCACCAGCCTGTACCGCATTTTACATGAGCGACACTACAGGAACAGGAGAGCAGTGCGGTGTGCAGGGCAGCTCTACAACTGCCGTTCCAAGGGAGATGAGATGCAGTCTGCTGAGTGCTTGACTCAGCTCTCTGCCCTAGAACAGGAACTGCAGAGCAATCACGCCGTTTGTTTTCTTGCTCTAAGATGGACACAGAGATTTCTCATGACACTGGGGCAGAAACAGCAGCCTGACGCCAACCCTTTGACTACAGCTTGGCTAACAAATACTGTACCTGTCACCACTATACCTGCATTCTCATGAAATAATTCAGGAACCACGTGCTAAACACAGACAGGCGTGGAATTTCACCGGGCTCTTTTCTGTTCAACCCACAGACACCGAGCATGTGACTGTTGCCTCTACTACCAAGTTCACCTTGGCATTTGCGAATTCAGCTTCTCACGGGAGCAAGGGGAAATACGGCCAACCCCACAGTAGAAAGGACTCATGGCGGGGCACGGTGGCTCATGCCTGTAATCCCAGAACTTCGGGAGGCTGAGGAGGGCAGACCATTTGAGGTCAGGAGTTTGAGACCAGCCTGGCCAACACGGCAAAACCTCGTCTCTACTAAAAATACAAAAATTAGTCGGGTGTGGTGGATGGTGCCTGTAATCCCAGTATTTTGGTAGGCCAAGGCAGGCAGATCACCAGAGGTCAGGAGTTTGAGACCAATCTGGCCAGTATGGTGAAACTCCGTCTTTACTAAAAATACGAAAATTAGCCAGGCGTGGTGGTGCATGCCTGCAATCCCAGCTACTCTGGAGGCTGAGGCAGGAGAATCGCTTGAACCCGGGAGGCAGAGGTTGCAGTGAGCCGAGATCGCACCACCGCACTCCAGTCTGGGTGACAAAGCGAGACTCCGTCTCAAAAAAACAAAAATAAGTCAATGTAAGCAGCATATTACTGCCCGGAGTTTTATTGAGGTGTTGGGAGAAAAAAAAAAATTAAAAACAGGTAAAGACTTCCTAAAGAGATTTCTTAAAGCCTTCAAGAATCATAAAAAGAAAGTGTGTAACTCTGGACACGGGCCTCAAGTGGCTAGCTCATCTCCTTGGAGTTAATGGTGTCCCAAAGCCACTGTCTGTCCCCGCCCTGGTCTGTGTTGGAGCGTAGAAAGCATCTCTCCACCGTGGGGTCTTACCCTACGATCCTAAAAGCATGGGGATTTTTTCCCTGTTAAACAGTCAAAGACTCCTAGATCTCCGTGGGGAAGCCTCTTTCTGCTGAAGCGGTTCACCTCCGCACAGCTTTACGGCTGCCACAGCAGGTCCCCACGGGTGGAGAGCCGAGTACTGCCAGTGAGCCGCCTGCACAGTCGGCTTCCACAAACTGCTTGGTTTTCCTTAACCTTCTTTTAACCTGCTTCAAGATGCACAGCAGCATCTAGATAAAAATCTTTTCATTTTGTCAAAGGAGAAACTGATGACCACCGAGGTAAAGCAACTTGCTAACCAAGAAAGAGCACACTGAGAGGCCTCAGACTGACAGCTCCTTGTTCTGACCCACCCTGAGGTCATTCACGTGGTTCTGAACTCCAAACCTGCCGGTCAGAAGACAAGCCATTGTCATCACTCCCAAGGATGCCCCCACACCCCCATCACCACCCCAGCCATGTCTCCACACTCACACCCTCACCATCACCACTAGCTGCGAAGAAACCTGAACCCTGGATGGAAACCACCATTCACCTTGGAAGGGCCCCAGCCTGGCTTCCTAGCAGAGATCTGCGACAGACGTGCGGATCCCAGGCACGGCTCTGGGGCCATAATTCCTTCTCTTGTGAGGACGCCAGGAACCACCAGAAGTGCAACCTGGTTAACTTAAAATCTGGCTACTTCCAGACTACACTTCCACTTTTCTTGTCCCTTCTGCCTCTGAAAAAAGACTTTCAAGCCATCTATTTCTCTTTGTGGGATATAATCAAGGACCTGAAAAAGCAGGATGTCCCCATCAGATGGCAACTGAGGGCCTGCTGGACGCTCAGACATGGGGTTCCTGTAGCTCCATCTTGGGCTCGGATGAACAATAGTCACATAAAATAAGAAATCAACTGAATTCTAGCAGAACAGCCCGGATTGCTGTGGCCTGCTTTGATGAGAGCTGTCCTCCATCCCTGAATTTCTGCCCTCCCCTTCACAGACAGACTGTTGCAGTTCATTTGAAAGCACACAGCACAGCTGGGCACAGACGGAACCTAACTCACTCCTCACAGCAGGTGAGGGCTGAAGAATCTTAAAGAATGAGGAGGGTCTGGCCAAGGTGCCTACGGGCGAAGGGTGGGGAGCCATCCAGACAGAGGGGACCCTGCCTGCCTGCCTTCATGGTCAAGAGTCAGTCATTCAAGTACTCAGCCACGCCAACGATGCCTGGTGCTTCTTCGAGTACTCAGCAAAGCCAACAACGCCTGGTGCTTCGCCAGACATCGGAGGTGTGTGGACAGTGGTCCCGGGCCTCGGCACTTTCAGCACCAGCAGAGCCAAGACAGAATCCAGCTCTGTCCAGCATAAAGCAACATCCCACAGTCTGGAAGAAGCATGTCATTGCAGGTGAGAGGACGGAAAGAGGACTCCAGCCAAGTAATCCGGGGGAGCACGAGAGCAATATGTGTTGATTTCCAGAGGCAGAATCTGCAGGGAGAGCTGCCAGGAAGGAACTCCACTAAGGGCAGTGACGCCCACGGCCCAGCGTCTTCAAAAAGAGCAAATGACTCTGGGAAATAGCAACGGAGTCGGAGTAACACTAACAATGTGCTAGAAGCAGAAAACCGCAGCTGCTACTACTTCCCCTGCAGGTGCAAGCGACCCAGGAAGGTTCTGGCTCAGTCTCAAACTTCCTAGAAGTAAACCTCTAAGTAAGGGCTCACACACCAGCCCTGCAGAACTGTGACTAGGAGGGAGGCACTGTTCTCCTGAACCTTGGAACCCTGCAATAATCGTTCCTTCCTTTCCAGGGCTAAATACTCACACTCGGGCTGTACAGCGAATTAAGCCGTGTTTCACCGATCACATTCTTGAACACTGAACACTATTTTCCACACGAGAAGGAGGTGATGGCCAAAATGATTTTACTCACTGGCACTATTATTAAGAAGTCCTTTGAACCTACGTGCCGTTATTTAGAACAACTTGTACAGTGCCCATATCATGGGCCGCATGGAGTCATATTTCCGCTAACAGACCATGATCTAAACAACAAAGCAGCAAGAACCATGGTAAGGGACGGAAGGCTGGGACAGAAGGTTCAGAAAATTGTCTAATTCCACTATATAGAGTGTAAAAGACTTATTGGTATGTCATATGACCCCTTATCCCATGAGAATACTGCTGAACTCAAACCTGAATTTTAAAACTATTCAAAATTTAACTGAAAACCTTCCCCACCACACCAAGAATACTCGAGTATTGAGAAGACAGCAACGTGACCCAGCAGAAACAAAGCAAGTCTGAAATCTGAGAGGAAAGGTCCCCTCAAGTCAACATTCCAGCAGGAAGACAGATTTTCCCTCAACTGGAAATTCGAGTTTGACAGTTACAGTGTGGGAGGGCCTCAGGCGAAGGGCTGCCTGTGAGAGGCAGCATTGGTTTTGGGGGCCATCTACAATCCAGCAGGGGTACCCAGCAGGCCTCCCCACCTCTGCCTGGCCCAAGATGCACTGTCCCACCTCGGTGGACCACTGATGGGATAACACCTGGACGACTTCGTGCGTAACAGAGGAAGGGGCTCTGTGGTCTGCCCGGCTGGCTCCTCGCTTTGAGAAATGGATTTCCAGCGATGGAAGCCTCCTTCCAGCCACAGTGACCAGGGGAAGACTCACATGTTCAGTCCAAGGGGACCGCTGAGGCCCCAAAGAGTATCCTTTCCTTCTAAAACTTACATGGTAGGAAACTCCTAGAGAGGAAGAAAGCCAGTGCCTGCGGGACTCAGAACCTCGTAAGCAACGCCAGGAGGCACAAACCCAGGCGGTGCGGTGCTTGCACAAATTTAACAAAAGGAAGTCCGCTGGCTCCCTTCTTGCCACACCACCTGACCCTCCCTGGCCCACTGGACAGGAGGAGACCCCTCCTGAAAGTCAGGGAAAGTCATATCTGAGCAATCTGTCACTCCTCATAAAGACATGCCGCCATTCACAAATGAAATGCCTTTTAAGCATCTGAGCATATTCAAGGTTAGCCTCATGAAAATGTCACCCCGAATCACTCTGCATTCAAACGTGTTTGTTTAAAGTGGGGGCAGGGGGTTACTAACAGCCAGCACACGAGGAACAGGGCACGGCCAGAGCCAACCTGAACTAGGCCACAGCAGTGGCCTGGGCACAGGCAGCAGAGAGAGAACTCTTCCTATTTGCAGCAAGCCCTTGGCCAGGTATCACCCTGGAACCATCCCGTGATTCCCTGACAAGTCTATGCCTCTAGAGGGCACGTGTTGCCTGGATACAGCCCCTAGGACCAGTGTGAGCTCGGATGGCTACCGCCCTGACACCACCACTCCAAGGAGCTCTCGTGCTGTTCCTCCAGATGCACAGGCCTCAGGTGGTTTCGGCCCAGTCTCCCAGGCCTGCACGGAAGGGCTCCAGGAGACAGATCCTTGGAGAGCGAGGTCAACCCCCGACCTGCCTCACTGCCATTCCGGGCACTGTAATCAGGCACCAGTGCCACAGCTCCGGGCTGAGGAGAGGCCCAGGAAACGCCCCTGGCCAGCCACAGCCCTTGCTGCACACCGCACTCCAGCACAGTTCTTCGCAGCCAGGTAGACCAGGCCGAGCCCCAGCTTCTCCTCTGGATGCTCTGCCATGTCCTTCGTCCCCTGGTTAAGACTGAAACCAGCAGTTCTCCTCGTACACGGGGACACAGCCCATCAGCCAGAATTCCAGGCTCTGATTCAACTCTCTCCTGGAGATCATGCCCCATAGAAGTGGAAACTGAATACAGGGAAGCCACTAACTTTACCCTGAAGAACACGTACGTTCCGACTAGGTATTTCTTACTGATGCTGCCTGGCTCCGTCAAGTTCCCACTCAGAACCTGTGGGCGACACTGAGTCACTTTGGCTGCTGATGACTGATGATCTGACTACTGCCTGCATCCCAGCCGGGAAGGAGAAGCCCCGGGACACTCAACAGCCAACACCCAATGGGGGGCAGGGGGCGGGGGTTGAGGGGGGAGCAGGGTCTCACAATACCCAAGGAGGGAATGACTGTGGCTTCAGGCTCAACTTGCCAAACAGGTCCTGAAGAAAAGTCCGCCCTCAGCAAACAGGAAGTCGGACTTCCAGGAGACCATCCCCAGGTCAGGAAAACAAGGACAAAAGCCCAATGCAACTGGACTCCTCCCCTTGGGTGATGCAATTCACACAGGTGAAAGTGAGATTTAGCGCCTGTTACGGGAGGGGCCTCAGTCCCAAGAGACACAGGGAGCAGTGTTGGGGGCTGAAGCACCACGGGGCCTGCAGGAGTCTCAAACGGCTCAGTACAAAAAACACATAGATTTATATACATAGAGATTGATAAAGCAAATACAACAAACTAGTTTTTTAAAGTCTCCAAGAAAATCAACTTTTTAAGATCATATTTGCAAACAATTCTCAGAACAGTCTATTTTTTGAAATGATTGTACATGTAAAATATGTATCATTTTATTAAGAATTTTTAATCTGAATGGACACATCAAAGGTATGTATTAGTATCACATGGGTCAGGAGGATGTACGGATTTGGGGTTGTTCCTTTGTAACAGTGAATAGGTATTATCAGACAGAGATGAGACTTGCTTGTTCGGTGATGGAGGCTGGGAGTTGATGAGCTCTTTTGATCCGGTAGACACGGCGCTGTCTGAAGCTGCGGGAGGAAACGAGCTCCATTGATTGCTTCCTTTTCATCTGAGGATTCAATCCCGCTCATCCATACAAGGGCGGGCTCCCTGAAGGCCAAGGCCAAGGCCAAGACCCTGGCCCTGGCCCTTGTGCTCAGGCTGGGTCTCTGCTCACAAGGCTTCAAACACCTAACTCCGGGCTCTCTGACAACGGGCCCCCCCAGGGACCCACTGTCTGAACTGCACTTTGCTTCCTAGGTCCCGCTCTGAAGTCCAGTTGCAGTAAATGAAAGTGAAAATACAAAGCACACAAACAGTTCCAGCCTTGAGAGCAATAACCCTGCTTCCACAAAGGATAACAATTCCATCCTGGAACAATCTGGTCATTCGCAACTTAGGTCCTTATCCATTTAATAGGTCAAGATAATATCCAGTGACGGCAGAAAAAAATAAATAATGCAGCCATTAGAAAGAAGAACCAATGGAGGCCATACCGTGCGATTCATTAAATAGAACATTATATAGCAGTGAAAATGGATGAACTATAGCTACGTGCATTATCATGACTCATTACCAAAAATCATGTTTAGCCAACAAAGCAAGTCACAGAACCACCTACAGGTAAATTACATCTATATAAAGTTTACAGAAACAGGTAAAATTGAGCAATATATACTTTAGGGACATTACATACATAATGAGGTAGAGATTCAGATACAGATACAGGTATGTTAAGTGATAAAATTAAGAATGGAAAAAGGAAATAATGAACAGAAGATTTAGGAAGGGGGTTGGGGGGTAGAAGCAAAGTAAATGGAGAAGAGGTCCACAAGATGCTTCAAAGGTTTTGTAAAACATCTCCTCAGCCAGATGGCGGCCAGGCTGGCATTTTTATTATCCCTTAATCTGTACATTCAAGTTCATTCTTGTTTGTGTGAGGCAAATCTACATGTACTGATGAAAGTCCACGTGCCCAACAGTGATTATTAAACAGAACTACTGCGTTTAACTGTTTTCGATGAGGAGATACAAGCTCATATAAGGGTAGAAAATTTCTGGAATATTCCAAAATCATTCGCTAGAGTTACTTTTGATGGTTATACTCCCTTTTTTAAAACTATAAGCAAATATTACTTGTATTAAAAAAAAAATTCTAAGACTACCCAGACTTTGTGTAAGCCATTGAACGACCACAGAGAGAGCCACGTTGGGTAAGAAGTGGCTGCAAACATCCCTCCAAACCTGTAACTTTTTGATTCCACGCCCCCAGAATACCAGAAGTCATATATTTATCCAACATGAAGTTTACGCACCAGCCCTGAAATGTTTCCTTCTCCCATTTTACACTGCCCGGCACAGAAAGTGAAGGGGCTACACGTCCCGCTCCTATCCCCACCATCTTCACCTGCTTTCTCCCTTCATAAGGGTCTCTTCATCCCATTTTAATTCAACAAGGATGTGCTCACCATTACTCTCTCCCAGGCACTGCAAGAGGAAGATTTTGTAAACATTTTCTCCAGCATTCCCCTCCAAAGAGAAAGCACCCAGGGAGGGAGTACAGCTTTCTAGCATCTTTAAAAACATCATTTATTTTGCGTTACTGATAACCAGACCCTTTTCTCTTTTTTGATTCTATTAATTTCTTTTCAAATTCTCTCCTCAATTAGGATAAAGAAATGGATTGAGGCTGGGTACAATGGCTCACGCCTATAATCCCAACACTTTGGGAGGCTGAGGCGGGTGGATCACCTGAGGTCAGGAGCTCAAGACCAGCCTGGCCAACAATGGCAAAACCCCATCTTGACTAAAAATACAAAAATTAGCCAGGCGTTGGTGGCACGTGCCTGTAATCCCAGCTACTTGGGATGCTGAGGCATGAGAATTGCCTGAACTCAGGAAGCAGAGGTTGCAGTGAGCTGAGACTGCACCACTGCACTCCAGCCTGGGCAACAGAGTAAGACTGTCTCAAAAAAAAAGAAAGAAAAAGAAAAAAGAAAGAAAGAAAAGAAAAACAAATGGATTGAGAGGAACAAAATGAGATGATGGTGTCCCCACCTGCCACTGTCCATCTGTCCATCCTGCCTACCCCTTCCCCACCACCTTCCGAAGCAGGACACAGGGCAGTTCCCTGGGAGGGATGGGGCAGTCCAGAGACCTGTGGGCCTGAGCGGAGGCCAGGAGGACTGCGGTGGATGACTAGGTGGAGGCACTACACGCTTCCTTGCCCCAGACTGAAAGGGCTTGCTTTCCTATTCCCAAAACAAGTGCAAGGGAAATCTTCATGTCCTTTAGTTGCTCTTCATTTTCATTCCTATCCCTTCTGTCTCTCCTGTCCCCCACTGGCACCCAGAACTAACACCCCTGACCCCAGGCCCCACAGCAAGTCCTTACCGAAGCGTCTCTCCTGGAAGCCTCTCTTCTCAGAACAAATGGTTGATAAAAGAGAGGTGAGCTGATCTAGATTCCAGCTACCTCTGCCCCACAGCTCAGTATCTCTGAGGACACAGCAGCCACCTGCACTACCTCATACCTGGGTCTCCTCCCTCCCACCCTACAAGGGAAATATGGGAGAGGAGGTGGAAGAGAAAAAAATACCAAAATAGACACAACCCGAAAAATAACTGCACAACAAGGAAGGAGGGAGCATGGGTTCCTGAAAAGGAGCAAGAACTGGAGGCAACAGGCCAGCACCCCTCACAAGGCAGCGCCAGGCAGGGATGAGACCCACGGCCCATCCCCATCCCTCAAAACGGGCATGGAGTTCAATCAGAAAGCTCCCTAAGAGATCCACTACCTGGCATGCGTCAAGACTGCAAAGCACTGTTGTCACTCCGTGCCCTGCTGGTATCTCTGGGCCATGACAATCCTGTGCATCATACAAGTCCAGCTGCAGAAGGTAGCCTTCCTAGTACACATTTTCCTGGCAGGGGTTGCAGAAAAAGTCCTGATTCGATGCAATCGGATGTGTGCGGGGCAATCTCTGCGAGGCTGTACAAGGTCTTGAGACCAATGCAGATCACTATTTTAAATTAGGAAAAGGCAGGCAGGCACGGGTTCCCTTTCTCACCCTGAAAGCTTGCAATTAGCAATGTAGCTGCCACTTGGCTGTGAACAAGAAGGTATAATGTAAAACTCTCCCTTTAAGAAAGTAGTGAGTGAAACATGACCGAGTTTTTCTTTCTGCCTCCCACTAGGAAAAAAAAATGGCTTTAAAATGCTATAAGAAAGTAATAACAGGTTCGAAAAGCCTTTTTCCACTTACTTGAAAAAACTTTTAAAATGCCACAATAAAGTAATAGTAAGTAAGCTTTCCCCACACTGGAATTCCAAGTCTGGCTCCAGGATACTAAATCCTATCTTGAACAAAAAGGAACGCTCAAGGAAAGTAGGAAACACGGATGCGGAGATGGGAACTGGCGGCTCTACGAGATGAGTGAGGATGGTTCAGCCTCAACCAGAGGCAGAGGGAAGGCGGTCTCCGTGGCGGAGACTGGAGTTACCACCAGGTGATAATTTGCTCCACGCCTGCAACAAGGAGGAGACAGCACGGCGTGCGGAAGTCTGTGCAGAGAACAGGACCCCAGGACTTAGGTCTCAGCCCCTTCCCCACCCTCGGTGTACAAGCATGCATACACACACACACACACACACACACACACACACACACACACACACACACAGTGGCTGAGGTTCTTCCTCCACAGCCTAGGAGAGGAGCAAGCATATTCTCCCACAGTCTGAGTAGAATCCAATGCATTTTGTGATCGCATAATGCAAATCACATAAAAATAAGATGCTCTTTTTCCTTCAGCAGCCCCACAGACACAAGATGCCTCGGCCAGAAACGAACCTTGTCCCTGCCCTGGAAATTCCGATTTTACATTATAAGTCAGTAACACCCAATTCGTACAACCACAAACAGTGAAAGGCTCCAAATAAGCCTATAACCCTATTTCCTTTTCAGCAACATCACAGTATGGATTAGACTTCACAGCGATTCTCTGCATTTATCCTGGGAGAACAGGGTATAAGCTGAGATTTGGCTTTTATCTTGAATATGCAACAGTAATGGCTCTACCACGCATATTAGCAGCCTCAGAAAATATGAATTAACAGCTAACAAGAAACCTCTTAGTGCGGTTGGTACAAAATATCAGAAAAAGATGTCAAGCCTGCTATTAGGGGAAAGCATGCCAGTTATTCCGATGACCGAAGCACACAATCTAAAATGCGGCTGACTGAATGCTGTGCAGAAAAATGGAGGGTGAGAGGGAGAGAAAAAAACCCACAAAACATACAAGTGACTGCCAGCAGTGAGTCCCTCCAATCACTCGGTGACTTTAGCCTGAAAACCTCCATGACCCTCAGCCAACGGTATCCCAATTGCTGAGATAACTATTAGACAAGATTTGGAACTCAACAATGTGAACGTGAAAGCACTACAGGATCAATATTAATATTGATAACTAATAAGAAGAAACAAACAGATCATTTTCACATGGAGAGCTGCAAGCTTTAAGATTTCTCCTATTTTACATGTGCCCAGCAATGGGGCAGCCAAGACATGAACACAAGGGCATATTACTATGGTGCTGTCCTCTCCCCGCTGCCTGAGCAGTCAGAGCTCCCCCGTCCTCATGACTCCCCAGCCTCCATGAGGCCCCACACCACCTGGCCTCCCCGCCTGGCCTCCCTGCTTCCCTGAGCTGACGCCAGCCCTCTCCCTCAAGCTCTGTGCTTCCTCAAGGCCTCTGTCTTTCTCTTCCTTGGGCCTGGAAGCAGCATCCACCCTTTCCCCTCCTGGCTCTGCAGCAGATGCCACCTTCCCAGTCAGGCTCCCGAGGTGCCCCTGGACCCACACGCACATTCACAACACCCCCGCTCTCATTGTTTTCCATGCCACGTTTGCTAGCTGTGGTACCGTATGTTTTACTAAATTGTGCTTATTGTTTATATCCTCCACTCGTCCCCCAAAACATGAGCTCTGTGAAGATGCGTTTGAGTCTGTTTTGTTCATCACGGCATCCCCATCGCTGGATCTGGGCAGGCGCGGAGGAGCCGCTCATCAGGTGCCTGCCTCACTAGAGAGGAATGAATAAACACACACACAGATAGATGGACTCACGGAGGAGCTGGTCGGACTCCCGCACCTGCCCACAGCAGAGAACCAGGGAGCCATGGCCTGACCAACTGCAGAGGGAGGGGAGAGGTGGAAGGAAGCCATAGTCCCTGGAAACTAAGAAAAGGTGAAACACGCTGTCCCCCAGCCACAGAAGTGAAAAACACTGACGCGTGAAGACTCAAGCGAATGCTCCCTCTCTCTTTGGATCGCCACTGCATTTGGGGATGTCAAACAGACTCAAAGACGTCTTCACAGACCTCATGTTTTCAGGGACGGGTGGAGGACATAAGCAAGGGGTGTGTGTGTGTGAAGGATGCCACACACAAACCCGGGGGTCCTGCTGTGTGTGTGTGTGTGTGTGTGTGTGTGTAGGATGTCACACACAAACCCAGGGGTCCTTGTGTGTGTGTGTGTGTGTGTGTAGGATGCCACACAAACCCTGGGGTCCTTCTCTGTGTGTGTGTGTAGGATGTCACACACAAACCCGGGGGTCCTGCTGTGTGTGTGTGTGTGTGTATGTGTGTGTGTAGGATGCCACACACAAACCCTGGGGTCCTGCTGTGTGTGTGTAGGATGCCATATACAAAGCCGGGGGTCCTTCTCTGGGGGGGGGTGTGTGTGTGTGTGTGTGTAGGATGCCACACACAAACCCGGGGTCCTTCTGTGTGTACGTGTGTAGGATGCCACACACAAACCCCAGGGTCCGTGTGTGTGTGTGTGTGTGTGTGTAGGATGCCACACAAACTCCGGGGTCCTTCTGTGTGTGTGTGTGTAGGATGCCACACACAAACCCGGGGATCCTGTTGTGTGTGTGTGTGTGTATGCAGGATGTCACACACAAACCCTGGGGTCCTGTTGTGTGT
>NW_012102143.1:4275666-4276291 GCF_000951045.1 Mandrillus leucophaeus | reverse complement strand
GTTTCACCGTGTTAGCCAGGATGATCTCGATCTCCTGACCTCGTGATCCACCCGTCTCGGCCTCCCAAAGTGCTGGGATTACAGGCTTGAGCCACGGCGCCCGGCCTTTCTTCTTCTTTATAGTTTTCCATAGTAGCATATAACACGCTGATACGGTTTTAAAAAGTTAAACTCACTTCCTGCAAAATCTACTTTTTGTGATCAACTCTACCTTTTCTACTGTATTTTCGTTTTTAGAATTCTAAAACTTAAACAAGAGTCTGCCAGGTGTCCGATCTAATGGGGACAGCCACTTCACAGGGCTGGAGTCCCTGCTTGCAACTTAAAAGCAAAGCTAGGCCGGATGTGGTGGCTCACGCCTGTAATCCCAACACTTTGGCAGACGCATGGATCATCTACGGTCAGGAGTTCAAGACCAGCCTGACCAACACGGTGAAATCCCCGTCTCTCCTAAAAATACAAAAAATTAGCCAGGCATGGTGGCAGGTGCCTGTAATCCCAGCTACTCTGGGAGGCTGAGACGGGAGAATCGCTTGAACCCAGAAGGTGGAGGTTGCAGCGAGCCAAGGTCGTGCCACTGCATTCCAGCCTGGGTGCCACAGCAAGACTCTGTCTCAAAAAAAAA
>NW_012102143.1:4241908-4274291 GCF_000951045.1 Mandrillus leucophaeus | reverse complement strand
CCCTGGGGTCCTGTTGTGTGTGTGTGTGTGTGTGTGTGTACATGTGTAGGATGCCACACACAAACCCGGGGATCCTGTTGTGTGTGTGTGTGTGTGTGTGTATGCAGGATGTCACACACAAACCCTGGGGTCCTGTTGTGTGTGTGTGTGTGTGTGTGTGTGTGTGTGTAGGATGCCACAAACCCGGGGTCCTTGTGTGTGTGTGTGTGTGTGTGTGTGTGTGCAGGATGACACACAAACCCCGGGTCCTTCTGTGTGTGTGTGTGTGTGTGTGTATGTGTAGGATGCCACACACAAACCCTGGGGTGCTGCTGTGTGTGTGTGTGTGTGTGTGTGTGTGTGTGTGTGTAGGATGCCACACAGAAACCCTGGGGTCCTGCTGTGTGTACTGCGAGGAAATCGTGAGAAAGCCACAAAGAAGGCAGCCCCTCCACCCCCACAGGGGTCTAGAGGAGGCACCACCAGGGGAACAGAAAGACATCTTGGAAGCGTGAGTCTTAAAGGTGAGGCCAGTTCCAGGAGAGCAGGAAGCAGATGGGGCGAGGGGCCTTACGTCCACCAGACAAGGAAGGCAGGAAAGCCCCTGTGGCCGGAACCTGGAGAGCTTCAAAGGCCAGGCTACCTGCACGTGGGCTCCCAATGGTGTCTGCCACTCCCAGAAGGTTCTGGAAAGCAGAGCCGCTGCCTGCCGGGCTATGCAGAGACTGAGCCCACTGCATGTCACACGCTCACTTATTAGGCATGAAAATACAAGTTTTGTGAAAGGCGGCAGAAAGGCTTTTCTATAGAAAATGAAAGTGAGTGGCTTGAATGGCAAAGAGCATTAAAGGGCTGGAGCTGGAGCGCAACGCGGGTGCCTGGCACAGCCCCGCCCGGCCCCCAGGGTCTTTGAGGAAACCTTTGGCCCCGCCACCGTTCCTTGCTACCTGCCGCGCAGAACAGAGAGAGGGGAGGATAAAGAGGACAGGGATTTCATTTCATGTGTTTTTTTTAATCCAAAATACTACCCTAAGATCAATTCCTCCTGCACCTCGATGGGAAAAAGAAAAGGGGCAGTGAAGTTCTAATTTCATTTAGTAGTAACTGACATAATGAGGGTCAGGCGCCGCGACCTCACACCCTCTTCAATAAACTTGCTCGTCGCACGCAGTACTTCATTTTCTTGAACTCGGCTCTACCTGGAAGTTCGCACGCCCGCATTGAAAGAGACGTGCAGATGAAACGGAAGGCAGCAGGGAGGGCACTGTGAAAACTGCTCCGTCGGGTCCTCCGCTCCTGCAAAGGATGGGAGGCAACCTGGTGTGGGTGGCCCAGCGGAGAGAGGCTGACCTGGGCTGCCTGGCACATGCCCCTGCAGAAAAGTATTGGCCCTGGCGAGAATCCATTCACCTGCGGGGGCAGGTCCTTTTACATCTGCAGACACATGGGCTCCAATTCCAGCGAGGATACGGGAATGGGCGAGAGGCATTTGCAGGAAAAAAGCATCCTGGGCTGCTCCCTAAGAGCTGGTGTCTGCTTCCCACTGTCACTCGCTTGAGTGACACTATTTACAGAAAATGTCAATACTACAACTGATAACTCATCCAAAGACCCCTAAAGAGAGCAGATGAGGCTGAAACAAGATACCCTGACAACTAAAGATGTAGACTGATACTACTCCCCAGGCACTGACGCCTGCACGGGCTGCCGTCGGCTCTTCCATGGATGACTGCCTTTGAATTTCCCCATGCCGTGCTGAAAACGCACTACCACTATCCCTGTGTCCCTGCATGAAGAAACGGTGGCACCGTGTACCCCTGAGGCTTCAATGAAATGATTTGCACTGGGCATATATTATGATTAGACTGAGCAATATAATTTATAGATGAATATGTATATAAACAAACCTCTAAGCTTCAAGCACTGATCAAAGGTAAATGACCTTGAGGCTGAAACAGGTTATGGAGACAAAAATACTAACCCAACAATGAACTACCATACGTGCATCTCCAAAACACATCGAACCTGGTAAAACAGCACAGCCACCCTCGGGCACTGCAGGCAGGTGCCACGGTATTTTTTTAGGTGTACATTTAATCCCATGAGTCCTCAGACGGACGCTGCTTTTTAAACAGTGGAAATGTCTGGCCGACCCCTATCATCACGGCAGCGACCTCTTATTAAACATGGACCGTGTGCGAGTGACGTGGCAGCAGGCACTGTATTTACTTCCCCAGTCCTCCCCTCTTCCCCACAACGAGTACACTATCGTCCCATTTGGCAAAGAACACCGACCATCTGGCAAGCCCTTGGCCTGAGCCACCAGGGGTCGGCAGGAGGGCACAATCCGAACACGCCACGCTGATTTTGAGATAAAAGGGCACGGAGAACACGCAGCGAGTACTCCTTCTGCACCAGAGGACCACGGTGGCATCAACAGAGACGTGAGTACTCCTTCTGCACCCAAAGGACTACTGTGGCATCAACAGAGATGGTGTTTGGAGGCTCCAATCAAGTGCTACAGAAATGTTGGTTGGGGGCTACCCATGTGGCTCCCCTGAAGCCCACTCCCTCCCTGGAGAAGTTCTTTGCATGAAGCATTGGTTTGGTTCACCAGTTAAGCCACAATCAACGTGGTTTAAGCAGCAAGCACTTGTCCAGCTCACAGTCCAAACCAACCAACTCTCCTGACCATTATCCCCAAGTCCAAAATGGATGCTTGCAGCACAGAGGGGCCGGTGGGGAGGGATGCAACTCCTGGGAGCAGAGCTGAGGGGTGAAACCAGGGGACAGGAGCAGTAACAGCTCCTCACACATGAGAAAATCCGGACGCTGATTTCTTGCTGGCCTCCCAATGCCATTTTCTAAGCATTCCTTTTTATCAGAGCAAAACATGAAAGAACAAAGACCCAAAAAGTATAATAAAGCCTGGCTGATGATTTTAAATAGTGGAGTAGGATGCTTGCCATGTGTTTAATCTCAGCCAGAGTGTAATTTTGCTCCACATTCCAAGCAAAATCTTTGTTTTGATCCTTAGCATAAAATGCCACCCAGTTCCTAATTATCTGACATGCTTCTTTCTATACGATGGTAATTATAATATAGCAAACTAATGAGTAATGGATGTACACATTTCCCTGAGATTGTTCTCCACTTGTCTGATACAGAAAAATTAGTCATTAAGCTTTCTTACATAATTTCCCATTAAAATCCGCTTCATTTCCTGCCTGCCACAAACATTTGGATGTATCTTCATTAATTTTTAAAAAATTAAAGTCAAACTCTTTCATCAGAAAGTGGCTGATGATGGTTTTTAGCGAGCTTGACCATTTCTGGTTTTTAATGAACTATTACTGGATTTTTAAAAGATGTTTTCTTAAAATAAACACATCCACAGCAGAGCTGTGACTCCACACATCCGTGACGCTCCTAACTTAACGCGGTCATGACTCCTTCCACATCGACTCACTCCCCACTATACATGGTTGTGGTTTTTTTCCCTTTATAAAAATCTATAGCAAGTTATTGATATTGACTGATTGATTTCTTTTTCCCCTTCAAACAAAAGCCTGACTAGTCTGAAGCATCAATGACAGAATCAAACCAAGGAGAGGGAAAGCCACAATTTCCAACATACAAAAGTAGCACTGGGTGGGTAACGAAGTAGCCCACGGCTGTTCAGTCACTGGTAAGGACCACGGCCAGCCATGCACTGGCTGCCAGGAGGGAATGGCACGGCTCACTGCCCACTGCAGCCACAGCCACGCTGCACCCACGTACCAAACAAAGGGTAAGCTGAGGCAGGCAGGAGCTCTTGGTTTTCTTTTCACTTCTTTTACAGCATTAACTTATGACATTTTTTATTTAAAGCATCCAAAGAGTGTTTTTAACAGAGTTTGAGATGAATCAATCTCAATACATCCATGATTAAATATCAAGCAAACATTTAAAAAGACAGTTTATGAAAAGGTGAGGACACAGAAAAATGTCGCTGTAGTAGCAGGAGAAAAACTGGACAAACCACTGCATATGTGACACATACACAACCCTCATAAAACACAAAGATAGGGCAGGTGCAGTGGCTCATGCCTGTAATCCTAGCATTTTGGGAGGCAGAAGCAGGAGGATCGCTTAAGTCCAAGTCTGACACCATTCTGGGTGAAACCCCATCTCTACAAAAATACAAAAATCAGCTAGGTGTGATGGCATGGGCCTGTAGTCCCAGGTATTTGGGAAGTGGAGGTGAGAGGATCACTTGAGCCAGGCAGGCAGAGGTTGCAGTGAGCTGAGATAGCACCATTGTACTGCAGCCTGGGTAAGAGAGAGACCTTGTCTCAGGAAAAAAAAAAAAAAACCACAAAGGTAGAAAAAAAAAACATCCCCAAGAGTAACAGCAGGTACCTCCAGATGGACGAATTATAGGTGACTGTTTTCTTTTTTTTTTTTTTTTTTTGAGACGGAGTCTCGCTCTGTCACCTGGGCTGGAGTGCAGTGGCCGGATCTCAGCTCACTGCAAGCTCCGCCTCCTGGGTTTACGCCATTCTCCTGCCTCAGCCTCCGAGTAGCTGGGACTACAGGCACCCGCCAACTCACTCGGCTAGTTTTTTGTATTTTTTTAGTAGAGACGGGGTTTCACCGTGTTAGCCAGGATGATCTCGATCTCCTGACCTCGTGATCCACCCGTCTCGGCCTCCCAAAGTGCTGGGATTACAGGCTTGAGCCACGGCGCCCGGCCTTTCTTCTTCTTTATAGTTTTCCATAGTAGCATATAACACGCTGATACGGTTTTAAAAAGTTAAACTCACTTCCTGCAAAATCTACTTTTTGTGATCAACTCTACCTTTTCTACTGTATTTTCGTTTTTAGAATTCTAAAACTTAAACAAGAGTCTGCCAGGTGTCCGATCTAATGGGGACAGCCACTTCACAGGGCTGGAGTCCCTGCTTGCAACTTAAAAGCAAAGCTAGGCCGGATGTGGTGGCTCACGCCTGTAATCCCAACACTTTGGCAGACGCATGGATCATCTACGGTCAGGAGTTCAAGACCAGCCTGACCAACACGGTGAAATCCCCGTCTCTCCTAAAAATACAAAAAATTAGCCAGGCATGGTGGCAGGTGCCTGTAATCCCAGCTACTCTGGGAGGCTGAGACGGGAGAATCGCTTGAACCCAGAAGGTGGAGGTTGCAGCGAGCCAAGGTCGTGCCACTGCATTCCAGCCTGGGTGCCACAGCAAGACTCTGTCTCAAAAAAAAAAAAAAAAAAAAAGGCAAAGCTACCAGAGAATCAAAGGTGTCCCAATTCCCTTGTCCCATTGGATGTGGCACAAGTGAGGACACATGCACGAATCATTACCAAATTTCGAGGCCAAAGTGGCAGGTGACATGGGAGCGGTTCACTCATGAGCTACAGGACATGAAAAGAAAAGACTGATGCAGAGATGAGGACAGGAAGCCACGGAGCAGGGCGGAAAGGATGGGCAGTGAACACTCAACACCATGGGTGATAGGGAGAATCCAGGAGCCAGAGTCTGCCCAGCTAGAAAAGTCATAGGAAGGAGTGAGACCTCTTCCATGCACGTGACCAGCAGCATGAGGCTGGCTGCAAAAGTGCCAGTCATCTCATGAACTGCAAGATGAAGCACTGCCTCCCAGCAAAAAGAGGAGCTCTAGCCAGTGAAGAAGAGCCCAGAGGTATCACTGGACCAGGAGAATCCGCTGTGATCCCAAAGTCAGCCTCCTTGTGCTGAGTCTAGATTTGTGGACACGTGAATTAGCAGATCTGTGCTAAATACCCCAAATCTTTATTCAGCTACTGGTTTTCTCACTGTACTTCCTAAACTGAAGTGGAAGTCTGTGGAGACCGCCGAGAGCCTTTGGGTTGGCCAGTGCCCCCCTACCCTCACCCGGTGTTGACTGGCTCAGCCCCAAGGACAGCAGGTGTGCAGGGCCTCCCACAGTGAGGGAAGAGTCAGCCCTCAGGAGAAACACGGAGGAAGGAGACTGGGGCACACACCACCCTCCCCAAAGATACCCAAGTCCTAATCCCCGGAACCCGCGACTGTGACTTTACATGATAAAGAGGCACTGTCACTGTGATTAAGTCAGGGATTTTAAGACAGGGAAATTATTCAAGATTATCCAGATGGGCCCAGTGTAATCACAGGGGTCCTTTTCAAATGAAAGAAGAAAGCAGAGGAGCTGGAGAAAGGGACACCAGGATGGAGTGGAGCGCGGAAGAAGGGATCGGAAGACGTCACACAGCTAGTTTTGAAGACAAGAGGAAGGGGCCATGAGCCAAGGAATGCGGGCAGCCTCTAGAAGCTGGAAAAGTCAAGGAAACAAATTCTCCCCTGGAGCCTGCAGAAGGAATACAGCCCAACCAACACCTTGATATTAGGAGCTGACCTCTACAACTGTAACAGAATAAATGTGTGTTGTTTGAAGCCACTGCATCTGGGGTAACCATGTACAGCTGCAATGGGAAACGGAAACAGTGACCAAGATCACAAGGGCTCCCGTGAAAGCTCTTGTAACTACTACCTATCTAAAGCAAAAGCACAGTCTAAGGGGATATCACATGGCACATATGACAAGTCAACAGTACATCGAAATCTTTCAGTCCTGAGTTCAGATACACCAAGACTGGGAATGAGCTCAGCCTCTGCAGCAGCTGGCTCTGGTCAGCTCGTGAACCTGCATTTGAGGTTAACTGCAGCTGTGGGATGATCCCATTCCTGTAGTCCTATGGAGGGTTTTACTGTCACTGGTACAAGACTCCTCAGTACACTGGTACAAGACTTGTACAAAACCATACAGAAGCTTTAGACTGTAAAGCCTCCAACAAGCCTTATCGTAACCTTTCAATCTCCAGAGGACAGGTAGTTGTTGAATCCCATCCTCATCACCCAACAAGGTGGACACTGCCTTTGTCCAGCCCAATTCTTGCACCAATCCAGCTCCGAGCCCTCCTCCCAACCACTCAGGCTGATGGGCCTGGGGCCTGGATGTCTGCCCACCCAGCTTCACTTCTCTCCTCAGCTGCCCAGCCACTGCTTCCGACACTCCCAACAGTCCAGAGCTGAGGATTCACATGCAGACAAATGTGTGCCCCTCACACGGGGGGTCATCGGTGGGGGCCAGGTTAATACAGTCATGAAATAACCTCAATGTGAGGGCTCACTGCTCCCTTCCAGGTTCTGGATTCTGTGATGTGGGGAGCATGAGCTCTCAAGCGCTCTGTATTAACTGGAGTCTCATGCTGACTGCACAGCTGTCCCCCGTCCCACAGACACTCCGCATGCTTGCGAGATCTGTACCTCCTGCCAGTTCAATCCCCATCCACAGGCTCTAAGATCAGGCACCCCTGGACACCAAACCTGGATTCACCATTTGCCACTTTAATCCTTACAATGGCAATGACAGCATGGATTCTGTAAATTATTATAAGAGGTCACCAATGTACATAAGATACTTGGCAACAGTGGCTGTCCACTAAATTGTGGCTATGACAACCATCAGCACAAAGCAGCCTTCAGCATACACTGTAAGACTAGTTCCCTGGGAGGACTGAGATCAACTTTCCACCACAGGAAAGGACTGGCGCCAAGGCAACACTTGCACGGCCACAGGGGCTCTGTCACAATGCAGCTAGGAAAGTAACCAGACAGCAGAGGTGCGGCCTAGGGGCCACGGAGCTAGAGTCTCAAGCAAGGGGACCTGGTGTTTTGTGGCTCTCAGAAACAACTGGCACCACAGAGAAGGAAAGAGAGAAGACACACAGCAGGAGAAATCCAGTAATAACCAATAGCCAGACGATGATCACAAAAATTCACCCCACTGGCTGGGGGTGGTGGCTCATGCGTGTCATCCCAGCACTTTGGGAAGTTGAGGTGGGTGGATCACCTGAGGTCAGGAGTTTGAGACCAGCCTGGCCAACATAGCAAAATCCCGTCTCTACTAAAAATACAAGATTAGCCGGGCATGGTGGTGCATGACTGTAATCCCAGCTACTCGAGAGGCTGAGGCAGGAGAACCGCTTGCAACCTGGGAGGCAGAGGTTTCAGTGAGCCAAGATCACGCCAGTGCAGTCCAGCCTGGGCAACAGAGTGAAACTCTGTCTCAAAACAAACAAACACTTAGCCCCACATACAAACGCACACAAGAGAAGGCTGGAGAGGTATGGTCTCCCAGAACTACTATACAAAACAAGCTGAGCAGACACCGTTTGTTGAGAAGCCAATCTTCCACTGACTAAAGGAAAATGACGATCTCTCTGACATCTCGCCATAGGCAACTCCCACACTGTGCTTTGACTCTTCCCTGCATTTCTGTCATTTTTCCATCTCACTCTGTAATTCTAGATCCGAAATCAGCCAAAAGTCCATAATCAATATCTTTATAAAGAGTAAGAAATAAAAATAAAACCGCCGGTGGGAGGGGAGGGGGCAGGGGATGGAGCCTGAGTGCACAGATGGTGGCTGGAGCAGGGCTTGCTGGGGTGAAAGAATTCGTGCGCTCCAGCAGCCTGGCATGGCTCAGGAATGCCAACCATGCGGCCAGGCTCCCCCTAAGATGCAAGGTCCTGAATGTGGGGGGATGGGGAAGGAGGTCCATTCTGCTTGGAGGGTAAATTGGTACAAACTTTCTGGAACAATATGCTATCATTGTTAAAAACAAATTTTTGACAGACCAATTTTTGACAGATCCAGGACAACATCACAAAGAGCCTAATGAGGTTATCATGAAAATATCCTCACTGCGTTGCTGAGAATAGTGAAAACTGAGAAACGACTTACGTGTCCAAAGAAGTGTGGCTAGTTAAGAAACATCTGTGTACTCGAGACGATACAGACAGAATTTGGTGAAGATGCTCTACTTATTATACTGCCAGGTGTGAAATGCAGGGCATAAGGCTTATGAATACCTTTATACAAAGGAGCCTCTCTGTTCTAAGGTGTGAATGGGAGCAAGTAAAGAACATCTGTAATGACAGACACAAGAATTAAAACATTGCGTCTTGAAATGCCAGGCTGTGAGCATTTTTTTCCGCCCTGTTTCTACTGTGAATAATCCTACAATGAACACAAATTATAGATGTTTAAAGTAGGCCAGGAGCGGTAGCTCACTCCGGTAATCCCAGCACTTTGGGAGGCCAAGATGGGCAGATGGCTTGAGCAAAAGAGTTCGAGACCAGCCTGGGCAACGTAGCGAGACCTTGTCTCCACAAAAAAATGCAAAAGAAAAAAAAAAAATTAGCCAGACACGATGGTGCATGCCTGTGGACCCAGATACTCAAGAGGCTGAGGTGGGCGGATCACCTGAACCTAGGGGGTCGAGGCTGCAGTGAGCCATGATCGTGCCCCTGCACTCTAGCCGAGGCAACAGAGTGAGACCATGTCTCAATCAATCAATAAGGTAAGCAAAGTCTGTTTCAAAATAATAGAACAGCCCTGACAGGCACAGGAATGGAGTATGATTTTTCTGGTGTTTTCCCCATTTATTAATAACTGCGTGATTTAGGTCAATTTAAGTGTGTAAGCAGCCCTGCCTCCACACTGAGACGCTTGCCTGGCCAGCGTCTTCATTTCGCTCCCTGAATCCTCCTCCTCTCATCACATGTCATCCACCATTTCTCATTTCCAGGGGATTTTCCAATATCCCATCCCTTATCTATTTCTACTGATTGCTGTATGTCATGGACAAAATATTAACTTGTCACAGGATGACAACTACTGTTTCATTTTTGCTTGACACAGCTTCACGGAAGACTCTGAGTTTGCCAGTGTTTCCATCTCAGAAGAAAAACAAGACTAGAATGCCTCCACCCCAAAAGTATGGAGATAAATCCTTTCCAAAACAAAACCACCATATCTGGTCCACTATTTCATTCCATCTGTGGAAGTTTTCCTGTTTGTTTCTGGACACAACCCACCCACATATGATTTGAGAGAAAAGTTGGTATTTTGACTTTTAGGTTTATCATAAATCATAACTATTCTGAACCCGAAGAAGCAACAAGCACCTCAAATTTCCAACCTCAGGGTGGCAATGACCTTTCACTCATCACCCATGTTGTTCAGGTCCTCATCAGTATATCCCTTTGATATTAATGTATACACAGTAATTCTGTAAAGTTCTTATTACTTGTGAAAACCTTTTTTAATTTTTAAGGTGTTTTTTTTTTACTTCTCCAAATAATTCATTCCTTGTCACCCTAACTTATTCACTAGAGGCTTGTTAAATCTTTTTATGTAATGAGATTTCAAGAGGAATAGTCTACAATTTCAAATGATTTTCTAGGTGCAAAAATAAAAATCTAATTCACAGTCTCCAGTCTCCGAGTAAACAGGTATGAGTTCTAAGCAAAGGGAAGTCACTGGAAGAGATAGGCCAAGACATTTGTGGTGCACCAAAGCCCTTCCCATACCCTCCCCCATGGAAGACCACAGGACCAAGAGCACAGCTGGTCTGCAGGTTCCTGTCAATCAGGAGAACCCAGATATGCCTCTGAATTCATCTGGCTGAGTGGCCTTTACTTTGAAAAAAGCCATCCGGATACAACTGCCTCTCAGTTCTCCACTTTATAAATCAGTCCTCTCTCCTGTAATGGAGACATTTGCTTAAGATCACATCAATATCTCCAGTTTCCAAAGAGGCTCTGACATACAATACAAATTTAACGTTAAACAGTTACTGCCCCAAAAGAGAGAAAGTAAATGAAAGTAATCAATCTCAATTTTCTGTGCTAAATTTCATGCCTGCCCCACGTACTAACCGTAAGAAATTTAACCCTGACATTTTAAGGTGACATTCAGATACTGCAGACTAAGGGGGAACACACGATACATTTTAAAGCTTTTCTTAATTGAAAAATCCTATTTTGCAACAGAGACATTTTACCTAGAATCTGTAAAAAGAATTAGTTTTTCTAGAATTTAACAACCAGCTGGCAAGCAATATCCAACAACTGGCCCAAGAAGACACCTGTTCACTGAAGAGTTTCTCTCCTCGCCCCCACCCCCACTAATTATGTTTGGGTCCAAGACAAGCCAATGAGGTCCCTAAAAGAAAAGGGTGAGGTCCCTACAAGAGAGCGGTGATGTGTTACCTGCCATCAGGTTTTCTCTTGGACACAGGGTCCCTTCCTCGTGGGCAGCAGGAGCTGTTGTTGGGCATCCTCTCCAGCGGTAGCATGTTTTCCTACTTTACAGGAGGGAGCAGCTCATCTACGTGGGGAAGGCATGGTGGGCGGGCAGTGGTGGGGTGGGGGTTACACTTACCCATGGGGGCTGCGTGCAGCCCCGTGGCCTGTCTTCTCACAGCAAGGACGAGCAAATGCCCATCTGCATCCACTGCTCTCTCCAGATTCTCAGCTCAAAGGCTCTAAACTTGACCCCACCGTCAGGCTGTGCAAAAATACCGCATAGGACTGTACACTTTCACTCCCACCACACTGCAGCCTGCTAACCACCCTGTCCTGTTCCTGCCAAACCGGATAAGGAGGCAGGACTAAAAGTTACATCTCGGCCACAGTGGACCATGCTGTCCCCAGCCTCACTCTGGCGTGACCCTACTCGCTCTGGGCAGGACTTCTGATCAGAGCCCAAGTCTCTGGGTGTTGCTGGGTTCCAAGGGCAGCCAGATGCCAGGAGACAATGGCGGCCCACAGATGCCCGTGGTAAGAATACACATCAGCATTTCTGATGGAGCGTCTACAGTGACACAGCCCTTTCCACAGTCCCATGGAACTCAGCAAATGCCAGTCATCATCCCCACCAGAAGGACAGGGAAGCAAGGCACAATCCCACACCCTGGCCAGGTCACAGGGTAGTGAGTGAGCCATTTAACCCAAGGCCACTGCCCCCAGCCACATCCTTGCAGGGTCATCCCCACTGGAAGGGTGGGGAGGCAGGCTGCAATCCCATACCCTGGTCAGGTCACAGGGTGGTCGGTGGGCCATTCAACCTGAGACCACCGTCCCCCTGCTACACCCATGCAGGGTAATCCCCCCTGGAAGGGCAGGGAAGCAGGGTGCAATCCCATACCCTGGTCAGGTCACACGGTGGTCAGTGGGCCTTTCAACCCAAGGCCACCTGACTGACCACTGGCCACCACCCCCCACCAGTACATGCAGCCTCCCCTGCAGATATCCATTCCCACCCCACTGCCTGACTGGTAACACCTGCCATTTCACCCTTGGGTGAAACAAAGCCTTTCTCAAATTGGCTTTTCACAGTGAGGACCACTAAGGGCTGGGAGGGAGCCAAGCGGACAGCGTGCACCCGGACATGGGCACAGGAATCTGCACCAAGTAGCCGACCCTGCCAGGCACCATCCGTCAAGTCCTAGGCACTGGTAAGAAGCAGTTCCTCTCAAAATTCACAACAATCACCACGCAGCACAGGTGAGCAAAGCCTAGATCCCCACACGGAAGGAAACGCTTTCTCCCCAAGAGCCTCCTGGGGCTCCAGCTGAAGAACTGCACCCTCACCCTGTTATGGGCTGAATGCGCGTGTCCCCCCGAATCCGTATGCTGAAGCCTTAAACCCCAGTGCAATGGCATGAGGAAGTGGGGCCTCTGGGAGGCGGTCAGGTTTAGATGAGGTCATGGCAGTGAGGAGCATCATGGGATCAGTGCCCTTACAGGAAGGCAAGAGACCAGCCTTTCTCTCTCTCTCTCCACCATGAGAGGCCACAGCGAGAAGGCAGTCGTCTGTAAACCAGGAAGACAGCTCTCACCTGAGCCTGCCCTCGCTGGCTCCCTCGTCTCGGACTCCCAGCCTCCAGAACTGCGAGACATAAACAACTACTGTTTAAGCCACTCAGTCTTCGGTGTTTTGTTACAGTAGCCCCAGCTAAGACATCCTGGTGGCATAATGTCACCCACAAGACATCCACCGTGCCAACTGCCAATCCCGGGAGATATCAGAAGCCTCTATCCTTCTCCTCTTCTGCCCGCAGGTTGCCCAGAGATGCAGGTCAAATCGCTCTAACAGTACCAAACAGATATCACCATAAAGTTCAGCTTTCCAGCTTACAGAGAAAATAGGCTCAGGCGCAAAGGCCAGGACGTCCTCCCTTCCTGTCATCTTGCTTGTCTTTCCCACTCCGCCATCTTCACACACCCTTCAGCCTCTCCCCTGCCTTGTGGCCAGCCTCTTCATCGGCATCACCCCGTCCCTGCAATCGCTCCCTCATCAGGGCCAGCATCCTCCAAGCACTCATCATACTCAAGTCTCTCCCAACTAAAAACCTGGCCTTCCTCATGGGCCGTCTCCCTTCCCTCCCCACCTTGGCTTCTCCAGGGTGTCTCCCATTCTCTTGCGTCCTCTCCTTCCTCACCTGCACCATCACCACCATCACGCCTCCTATGAACCACGAGATTGGTATTATCAAGACCCCACAGGCACAGAGAAGCTGAGCGTCTTACGGAGGAGAGGTACCTTGGAGCTGGTACAGACAGAAGCCCAGGAGGTCTAAGTCCAGTGCGTCCACTCCTTACCACCTTTTTACCAAAACCAGTGACCTCTCCAAATCCTCAACAGACGTGACATTCTCGCCACTCCATCTGGACTCCCTGTACACAGCTCCAGCTTCTAACAGAGCCTGGCCTGAGGCGGGCACACGAACAATGTTTACTGACATTTAAGGAACTGCCAGGAAGCCTCATCACCCCTAAACAGACTCTAAGCCTCTTGAGGAAATGTTCTAGGGTTCTCAGAGCCCAGTCAGCCTCTAGGAATCAAAAAAACTGTACATCCTGATTACATCCGATGTATTCAAAAACCAAGCTGTGCCTCTCTGGCGAACATCCAGAAGTTTGACAACACCCTGTTGGGAAAGAGGCACTCACATATATTGCTGGTGGCACACTTATTATGGATGGGAATTTGGCAACCTTTAGCAAAACTACATGCACATTACCCTTTTGACTTAGCAATCCTCCTTTCTAGGCATCTATCCCAAAAATACATTGACAAGAAATAAGAAAAAGATAGATGTAGACTATACAGCACTATTTTTTAAATAGCAACACACACACACACACATAAAACAAACAAAAACAAGAAACTGGCTCAATCCCAACGTCTATCAATAGCGGACCTGTTAATAAACTGGGAACAGTTTCACAATGAGGCCTGTTCTGGAACCCACACTATGGAGTGGTTTCTAGAACATGCTCCTAAGTTAAAAAGGCAAATGAAAAACAGTGCATGGCAAGCTACATGTATCTAAGCAGGAGCTTATGTTAAGTACCCATACACATGGATTTGCTTATATTTAAAAGAGACGATATAAACAATACTTACTAAAAAACATTTATAGGTGAAGAGAAGAAAACAAGGCAAAAAACTGACAAAGATAGAGTCTTTGAATTTATCTTTAAGAATCAAAGCCAGGACTCTTAGAATTTCTTTTGATGATGTGACACTGGTTCCACATAAATATTTAACTAGTTACATAACTATTTCCCTAAAAATTGAAAATAAAGAAATACATCTAAGTACATCTCCACCAGGATAGCAGAGTCACAGAGAAGACCAATTCCACATGACTTAAAACACAGTAACTGGAGTTCATCACCGAAAGTGAGACAAACCCTAAAGATGAAAAGCACATTGAACTCGTTCTGGTGGTCACACTGTTGGAAGTCGCGCTGGAGATGTCTTCTGAGAGTTGTCTGGGGAAGCCCAAAGAGAATGAGGAATTATGTTCGCGTTCCTGAAAATCCTGACTGCTAGAGAGATGACCAATGTACCACACGAGCCTGGAGCATCTTTCCGTCTTTATCTTTCCTGTGACACCAGAAATCCAGGAAGCAGTCAATGTCATGTCAAGAGAACACAGGAGAAATGCTGAAACGCTGCCACATGCCGAAGATGGGATCACTGGAGCAACCGTAACAGCTTCCATCGGAATGCACCACGTACATTTAATCCAGAGAGTTCACAATGATCTAAAACTAATTAGTCCATTTTAATAGGAGTCTACTAAACCAAAACTTGCTATTTTTACAATTAGTAAATAAAGAGGGTTATCTTGCCTTTCCTACATGACCTACTCTTTATAGAATTATCTCATCTTAAATAACAGCAAAAAAAAAAAAAAAAAAAAAATGACAGGACTATAAAATCATCATTTTGCAACCTCTGACAAGCTAACTGGTCCAGACTGCCAACATGGACAAAATGACAAATACAAGGTGGGATCCTCCTGATGAACCACACAGACCCGCTCAGGAAGGAGTCCAACCAAACCAAACAAAAGCTAAAAACCTAAACAAGCCTCCAAATACCCACTAATTTATAGGAAAATACAGGAGACAAAGGAGCGTGCCAACTGACTCCAAGGGGAGGCAGTCAAAAAACTCCAGACCAGCAATGCTGGCTTCTGAACAAAACACAGGCCCTGGGAAGGAGAGAAAGACGGTTGTGGAACCTACTCATTGGAGGAGTTTTGGAAGAAGTCTCCACCAACTGCAACATGCACACAGTATTTGATCCTGATTCAAACAGGCAAACGGAGGGGAAAAGTTATGCTAATCATGAGACAACGGGAAATGTGGGCACAGACTGGGTATTTGACCATATTAAGGAACTGTTCATTTTCTAAAGTGTGGTAATGGTCATGTGTGCTTTTTTAAGTTCTCATTTTTTAGACACAGATACTGAAATATTTATGGATGAAATGGTAGGATGTCTGAAATTCACTTCAAAATAATATTCAGGCCAGGCGCAGTGACTCACGCCTGTAATCCCAGCGCACTGGGAGGCTGAGATGGGCGAAATCACCTGAGGTCAGGAGTTTGAGACCAGCCTGGACAACATGGTGAAATCCCATCGCTACTAAAAACACAAAAAAATTAGCCAGGTGTGGTGGTGGGCACCTGTAATCCCAGCAAATCGGAAGGCTGAAGCAGAAGAATTGCTTGAACCCAGGAGGTGGAGGTTGCAGTGAACCAAGATCATGCCACTGCACTCCAGCCTGGGCAACAAGAGCGAGACTCCGTCTCAAAAAACTAAATAAATAATGATAATAATAATAATATTGGTAGGTGGCAGGGTGTACACAGGATAGGTTAATTACTGAAGCTGGTTGAGTGTATACAGGAGATCATTACACTTATTCTACATACTTATATGTATTTGAATGTTTTGGTAAGCTCTAGAAAATAATACTTAGCTAAAAAAATTTAAGCCTAAATGTTTCTTGTGCCATTGTTCACTATGTACACACAACACATATACACGTACACACAAGAAAATATGTGTTATGTCAGTACATAGAAAATTCTGTATTTTCTTTTTTTTTTTTTTTTTGAGACGGAGTCTCACTCTGTCACCCAGACTGGAGTGCAGTGGCCGGATCTCAGCTCATTGCAAGCTCCACCTCCCGGGTTTACGCCATTCTCCTGCCTCAGCCTCCTGAGTAGCTGGGACTACAGGCGCCCGCCAGCACGCCCGGCTAGTTTTTTTTGTATTTTTTAGTAGAGATGGGGTTTCACCGTGTTAGCCAGGATGGTCTCGATCTCCTGACCTCGTGATCCGCCCGTTTCGGCCTCCCAAAGTGCTGGGATTACAGACTTGAGCCACCGCGCCCAGCCAAAAATTCTGTATTTTCTATGCTTATCATTACACCTCCTTCCAGAGAGGTGAGAAATGAATTATCACTCAATACTCTTCAGTCTCAAATTCTGACACCTATATATCAGGAATTGTATCTTTAAATTGCTGGGAGGGTTAAACCAATTAATAAATATAAACTAGGGCCATGTGCAGTGGCTCATGCCTGTAACCCCAGCAACTCGGGAGGCCATAGTGGGAGGATCACTTGAGGCATTCAAGACCAGCCTGGACAACCGAGCAAGACCCTGCCTGTCTCTGCAAAAATAATAAAGAATTAGCCAGGTGTGGTGGTGTGCACCTGTAGTCCTAGCTACCTGGGAGGCTGAGGTGGGAGGATTGCTTGAGCCCAGGAGTTCGAGGTTATGGTGAGCTATGATTGTGGCACCGTACTCCAGCCTAGGCAACAGAGTGAGATCCTGTTTCATAAATAAACACATACACACACACTAAATGATATGATTCTTGTCACATAACCTGCAAATTGCTGTTGTTAACAGTACTCGTTTCAGATATGTTGAGCTTTGCTCTGACCATTCTGCTGTTCCCAAACAGTGTGAAGCCAACTGGCCGCAGCCTCCTGTTGCCGCCCCTGCCACTGAGACCCAAGGACAGGAGACCGTTCGGCTGCAGGAGCAGCGGGCATCCACGAAGTGCACCCGCGAGGCAAGCCTGCCAGTCCAGATGTGAAGTTTAACCTGAGGACGTGCAGCTGCTGTTAGCTATGCCACCATCCCTCTGGCTTATGATACAGAAAGTTATTATTACTTTGAGGATTAAAAAAGTGATATCCAAGCATTAATTTTTTCTGTTTGTGTGCAGGTGGAGGCTGTTTGCTTATTAAAACATTCAAAACACCACACGTCACTCTCCTTTCTCTTTGTCCTATGGCAGAAAACACCAGCTGAAGAGACATGTGCAAAGCTCCATGCCCCTCCCGAGGCTGACGGTGGGAAACAGCTGGCACCCGGTGACCTGCAGCTTCCGCCCTGGCTCTTCGTCAGAAAAAGAGGAAATCCAAGGAATTTCTATGAAACCAATTGCAGGGCAGGGCACACACATCACAAAAAGTCTTAGAAGAGGTAATCTGGGAGGTAAGGAAATTGGTTGATTGCCAATTTTATTTCTGTCACTTTTTATATTCCTTATGAAAAACCTTTTTAAAAAGCATTCAGAGATCACTGTCAGTGGGAGAAAAGAGAAGTCAAAGGCATCCGGTTGCCCAAAGCTGGGTTTTGAGATTCCTGATAAGCACCCAATCAATCAAACAGTGTAAAGAGCTCCACTGTCTTCACGTAGATTAAACACCAGGGTTACAGAAACAACACAGTGAAACCAACGCAGCAGAACAGTCGCCTTCGGGCAAAGGGGAGATGGCCACAGCCCTTCTGTGCTTTCTCTAAGAAAGCATTTCCAGCTCTCAGATTAAGGTCCCTGCGCTGCACTTTCGGAGACTGGGCCTGTCTGAGCTTCCACCCCTCACCTGTAAATGGGGACAAGAACCCCAACCGAGGCAAGCCAGGACTCAGACTTCAATGGCAACTATGAGTACTACCTTTTTTTTTTTGAAACAGAGTCTCACTCTGTCACCCAGGCTGGAGTACAGAGGCACGATCTTGGCTCACTGCAACCTCCACTTCCTGGGTTCAAGAGACTCTCCTGCCTCAGCCTCCCATGTAGCTGGGGTTACAGGCATGCGCCACCATGCCTAATTGTTGTGTCTTTAGTAGAAACGGGGTTTCACCATGTTGGCCAGACTGGTCTCGAACTCCTGACCTCAAGTGATCCGCCTGCCTCGGCCTCCCAGAGTGCTGGAATTACAGGTGCAAGCCACTGCACCTGGCCCAGAATTATTTTTAAATAGAGTTTTAATTTTTTTCATAATCTAGTTTATATTTTTAAAACATGACTTTGATCTAAACAAGTTCTTTTACTTTTTTTTTAACAAAGTAAAGAGGATCTCCTGCCTCATGGCTGCTACTTCTTTTCAGTAAAATTTAGATCATAAAGATCTATGTTGGGCACAGCTATGTTCTCAAAGTCCTGCTCTGGGTTAAGTGACGAAACACTCGTGCTGCTACATCAGCGACAAACCCTCGGAAACCATCAGGGAGGGAGGGATGCTGTACAGACTGCGCAGTATCCCCCAAATTCCTCTGCAGAGGCTCACGCCCCATGGTGACTGTCACTGGAGATAAGGTCTTTAAGGAGGCAATCACGGTAATATGGGGGCTTAAGGGTGGGACCCTCGTCCAACAAGACTGGTGTCCTCCTGAGAACGGAAAACCACTGAAGACCACATGCACGGAAAAGAGCAGGTGAGACACGAACGGGAAGAAACCAAAGCTGCCAGCGCCTGGATCATGGACTCTCGGCCTCCAGAACTGTGAGAAAATACGTTTGGGCCTCCCAGTCTGTGGTATTTTGTCACAGCAGCCCGCGCTGACTAATGCAGGCGCCAAGCCCCTCCAAAGCCGCACGGCACCCGTGGCTGCAGCCTGCCATGCTGGTAGATCTACCCTGTAGGGCCAAAAATGCTTCTACCTGCAACTGCCCATCAATAACATCTGCATGGCTGTTTGCAGAGGGGCAACCCAAGAAGAAAGTTCAGTCCCGCTGCACCAACCCAGCTGACGGAACAGGGTCCCACATGGCGCTCTCCCAAACCAGGCGGCAACCCCACTTACTCCCAGAATACAGAGAAGTATTCTGACGCCTGCCGGGGAGCTGAGTGGACCCGCATCCACTCACTCATCCACTCCACCAGCATTTGTCCCAGGGTCTCCAGGTGTGACAGGAAGCCAGGGTGCCTAGGGCCAGAGGCCACAAACACATTCCTGCTGGGTCCGGGAGGACGGAGGCCAGCCAGGAACAGGGGCAGCATGACCTGCGCTCAGGCGGCAGGTGCCAAGCACTCATTTGTTTCCTTTGGAGTAAAGCAAGAGGAAACTGAGGCTCCAAATTCAGACGGCTTTCCCAAAAGCACACAGCTAGAAGGAAGCTGCACCAGACTCCATTGGAGGACTCTTCTTAGACACGACATACACTGTGCATGACATACGCTGCCTCTCCACATGCAGCTGTACCGTGGAGGAGAAAGTAGAAAAGTGCCACAAGAGATTAAAAAAAAAAAAATGCGCCTGGGCCTGAGAGAGGGAAGGAGTACAGCATTTCTGTTTTATTTCTATGGGCTCAGGAGCAGAGCAGAACATTCAGGAAAGACATTCATTCTGCAAAACCTTTATTGGGGATATACTGTTCACCAGGCATGCATGTAAAAGAGAAGCCACGTGCCCAGAGGGATGGGAGACAGCACATTCCAACCATGAAGTCGGGGAGCAGAAGGAAGCACAGGTGAGGGAGAGCCCATGGGAACCGCCGGGCCAGCAGCAGCAGCAGCAGCGGAACCCATGCGGCAGGAGCAGGAGGCCATACCTGAGCACTGAGGCACCCAGCCACATGTCACAATCCTCAAAGGATTGGGCTACAGAGGCCACACACCCCAGTAACCAACTTCTCCCTGCTCCTAGCAGGCCCTTAAGTCACTGTTGCTGAGCTCCCCTCACCCCCTTAAATATCTCTTTTCCACCAAGATGCAAAAGGCAACACCATCCTCTAGCATTTGCCCAGCACTATGTGTGTTTAATTTCCTTCCTATTTGCAAGAAGTCATTCAAAATGTAGACAGCATCTTAATAGTTTGCACATGATATGTCTGCACACCTTCATGTTAGCATCCGTGTCAAAAGTCACCAATGAACACATCACAATCGCTCCATTTCCATTCTCTTGTAAAGGCTGCAGAATGTCTGGCTCAACACCAAGCAGACTTTTTCTGCAAAATTACAAGGAAACACTGAACAAGGCAGATGCACAAAATGATCCCCATGACGCCTGACGAACGACTTGAGAGAGCAGCTCGTGACCCTTCCCACTCCAGTGGATCAGCACTGTTACTGCCAGCTCAGTATCTACACTCCTGTCTTTCAGAGAACCTTTTCAGTGTTCCTTTGAGGACCTGCCCCGCTCTTCTCTCTGCTGCCACTCTGATGAGGCTGTCCATGAAAGGCCTCCCCTGGCCAAGGAGTGGCAGAATCTGGGCCAATCAAACACTCTCCAGGCAACCCAAGCAGTGCCCTAAATACACAGGCAGCCTGCGCCTGTCCACTGGGCCCCCGGTTCAGTCCACCCCAATGCCTCCATGCTCAAAGCCATGAAAACATCCTTCCAATAAAATCCATGTCTGCTGGAGTCAGGCAGAATGGGATTCTCATGTTTTCAACCAAGGACCCAAAGAGTCAACTTACCACAGTCCCCAGCTTGAAAGGTAAACAAGTTCTGACAGTTCTAAAAGGCAAAAGCCCATCTGCTTAAGGCAAACATTACCTAAATGTAAGGACTTTTTTAATGCCCTAAATTCTGATGGCAACTCCCAAAGAAAAGATTCCCAAAATGGTGGCCATGGCAACCTCAACGGCCTGAGTATACAAGTTCCCCAACGATCAATATGGCCGCAGCCCCCTTCTCTGGGACATGAGTCATTGAACATCTGATCTAAACACGAGGTATGTTCCTTGTTGCTACACAGGCTGTGCCCTGCAGGCCAGAGTCCATCTCACCTCCCTCGTGCAGTTAGGCTCCACGGAGCTCTCACCATGTGTCCAGTCCTGGACAAGACACTGGGGTTTGGTCCCTGAGCACCTTGAGCCCACGCTGGGGAGAGACGTGCAGTCCCCATCACAGCAAAGTGCACAGGCCACCAGGTGGCGGGCCCTGGCATCGCCAGCAGGAGCCATCGAAAAGGCCTTGGGGAAGCAGGACTCTTGAGCTGGGTTGTGAAGGCGTCGGGTGGGTTAAGAACAGAGGCTTGCCAAGGGGCAGGACTCAGGTGATCCAAAGCCACAGAAGGGGCCCCAGGCAGAGCAAATGGCCTGCCAGGAACTGTGAGCCTGGTTCCTGGTATCCTACGCAGCAAACGTGCCACAGGCCGGGCGAGACCAGGCTGGAGAGCAGGCAGGGCCACAGCAAAGGGCCTGGGAGTCCAGCGAGGCAACTCCATTTCCATTTCTTTACTTCCTCCATGACTCCTTCTAAAAAGGCTTAAGGGTGAGGCCAAGGAATTTCAACTTCATTCTAAAAGCCCTAGTGAGCCATTTAAAGGCTTAAGCAGGTTGAGGTCTGGGTAGATTTATATTTTGGGATCTATTTATGGGTTAACCCAGCTGTCAAACGTGAATTGCCACATCATTCTCTGAGAGGAGATCTGTGTGTGTGCACGCGGACCGCACTGGCACACACCAAGGTGAGACTCGGGAAAATCGCCTGTGCTCAGTCATCTGAATACAGATACATGTCTTCTGGACTCATGAACACCCACAGGAAAGATACGGGGGAACGCACAACCTCTTCATAAAACATCTCAACAGGAGCCTGGGAGTTATCAAACTGTTAACACTTGAAAAGCTACAAAATTGCCCTTTATTTGGAAGAGCTCAATCATTCTTGGGAGGGTTGAGTGTGCGGGGACTGTGTGTTGTTGGGTCTTCGGATTTTTTAAGTAAGAAAGGACTCCAACCTCATGGACATCATAATGGCAAACCAGTTTCGATGCTTCTAGACCCCATCAAGCACAGCTACGTGGTATTCTATCTGCCAGCCAGGAATGCGCCCACTGGAACAGTCCAGGTTCCAGGTTTTGGTTTACCCACTGTTCCCCATGCCATGGCACCTGGATTGGCAGTGTCCAGAGCCATAGTACCTAAAATGTGGCACCAAAATGGCAGCAGCAGCCTCTCCAGGGGACTCGTCAGCAAGGCAAGTTCCCAGGTCTCACCCCACACCCACTGAATCAGAACTTCTGGGGGTGGAGCCCAGGGATCTGCATTTCCTCTTTTTTTTTTTTTCTGAGACAAGAGTCTGGCTCTGCCACCCAGGCTGCAGTGCAGTGGTGCAATCTCAGTTCGCCGCAACCTCCGCCTCCTGGGTTCAAGGGATTCTCCTGCCTCAAGCTCCCGAATAGCTGGGATTACAGGTGCCTGCCACCACTACTGGCTAATTTTTGTATTTTTAGTAGAGACGAGGTTTCACCATGTTGGCCAAGCTGGTCTCGAACTCCTGACCTCAAGTGATCTGCCCACCTCGGCCTCCCAAAGTGTTGGGATTACAGGCATGAACCACCCGCATCCGCACAGTTATCTGCATTTTAACCCACCCTCAGTTAAAACACAGGTGACCTGAGGTAACCCTGATGCAGGCTAAAATCTGAGAACCACTGATCCCAAACCTTTAAGACCACTTAGCAGCAAGAAAAAGCTGGAGAAGCCACATCTGAACTAGAAAAGCACAAAGGGGTCCAATGAAACTGCAAACTAGATTTTCTCAAAAATGACCCGAACTGCCATGAAATGAACTGGTCAGGATGAACTTGACCAGAACCAAGAGTGCCCAGCTCTAAACAGAAGCTGTTGGAGGAATCTCAGGTGCAGAGGGCCCAGGCCAGCTGGGAGCCCTGCACGTGGATTAATGGCACAGTGTGTTTTTTTAATAACATCCAAAGCACTTAAAAGAATAACATTTTCACTCATGTATCTCAACAACTTCCTGGAGAGGAAGGCAAAGGGCAGATTCTCTGGCTGGCGCAAAGGTTACACAGTCAGGAGGGACCCAGGAGCCACTGAGCACACTGAGCAGGGGCAGGCAGGGTGGGAGGCCCAGGGAGCTCATCACCTTCCTCCAGTTCAGACGCCTTTGCCCAGCTGCCCACATCATGGCGAATCCTAACAGGGAAATCAAGGCAGGAATGGGGGAGGATATGCATGGATTGATTGATCGATTGATTGGTTTTTAGTGATAGGGTCTCACTCTGTTGCCCAGGCTGGAGAGTGGTGCTGCAATCATGGCTCACTGCAGCCTCAACCTCCTAGGCTCAGGCAATCCTCCCACCTCAGCCTCCTGAGCAGCTGGGACCATAGGCAGCACCAGCACACCTGGCTTTTTTTGTTTTGTAGTAGAGATGGGGGTCTCCCTATGTTACCCAGGCTGGTCTTGAACTCCTAGCTTCAAGCAATCCTCCCACCTCAGTCTCCTAAAGTGTTGGGATCACAGGTGTGAGCCAATGCGCCTGCCCAATTTTCTTATTCTTATGTCAACAAAGCAGTGTTTCCCCAACCTTGGCATTCTCCCCTAAAAGTTAAAAAACAGATACTCAAACTCTCAAACTCCAAACAAGATACAGCCACCTACCCCACATTCTGCTGATGCAGCATCGGATCAAGAAGTGATTGGCATGGCCACCAATGTGGACAACGACCATCACCACACACACACACATATTCATACACACATTCATACACTCACACACACACATTCACATTCACACACACACACATTCACACACATTCACACTCTCACGCACTCATTCACACACAGTCACACACTCACACATTCACACTCACATTCACACACACGCATTCACACATTCACACTCATGCATTCACATTCACACACTTGCACTCACAATCACACACGCATTCACATTCACACACATGCATTCACAAATTAACACACATTCACACACACGCATTCACACACATCACACACATTCTCACACAGTCATTCACACATACACATTCACACACATGCATTCACACACATCCACCCACATTCACTCACTCACTCATTCTCCCACACATTCACACACACATTCACACATATACACACAATCTCACAAGCATGTTTTATAGGAACAAAATCCACAGTCTGGGGAAATTACATGGGTTTTTCTCCCCACCCTACAAATAGAACTGCCAGGGGAACTCTCTCGAATGCGGAATTGTCAAAAAGATTTATATATAAAAGTTTCCTGATTTTCTCTTGGCCAGAAAACAAGTGAGTAATTTCCCTGAGCCCAGCATAGGTTAATAATCAAAGAAGTTCGTTAGGAACTGCCCTGAGCTCAGGCTGCCAGGCGGTTAGTCATAAAGAGCTAGGTGGAATTTGCCTACTCAGGCAATGGGAGGAGAGAGGGAGAGTCATATCCCCACGGAGAAGCCGGTTTCCTAGAACACTTGTGGGCCAGGAGTTGGCTGAGCTCCCTGCTGCTCCTGGCTGCCCCCTCCCTGAGGGCCAGGGTCAGACCCCAGGGAACCAGGTATCCTTGCTCACTGAGAGGGCGGTCCCCTCTGGACACACTGGTAGACACACCTCTAGATAATTCCACCAGTTTCCACCTGAAACAGAAGCGTGTTCCAGAGTGACCCTTGGTGAGTGCAGATCAGAGGCTGAGGGGGTCACAGAGCTCATCTGACCTGGGGTTCTCAGTCTCAGGATGATGAAGACTCAGGGCTGCCCCCAGCATTGTAGGATCTTGGGCAGCGTCCCTCACCTCCACCTGCCACGTGCCAGTAACAACCACGCCACCCCAAAGTTGTAACAAACCAAAAATTGCCCCAGACATTGCCAAATGTCCTCTTGGGGGCTACAATGCTTGCACACCATACCCACCCACCCCTAGCACCTTGTTGAAAACTGATCTTGGCCAAACATCTGGATTTACAGACAGGGAAACTGAGGCCAGAGGTCACAAGGAGAGGCACACTGGTTCTGCTCCCTTGGGTTCTGCGACCTTATAAGGTGGTCTTCAGTCTGCACCTCTTTCTCGTGCTTCTCCTTTCCCTCCTCAGCCTCACCCCTACAGCCTCCCACCCCCTCATCAGTACAAGACACTTCACAGCCCAAGAGACACAGACGGCAAACACTCTTTCTGAAGGACAGCTGCTATCCCCTCACTGCCAGAAGCCTGCTGAACTTAAGCCCAAAGTGGACACTGCTAGCAGGAGAGTACAATCAACCGATTTGGAAAACCGTAGGCAGTTTACATAAAAAATACACACCCACCACATCTACCAGCCACTCCACTCCTAGGTGTCTACCCAAGAGAAATGAAAGCACGTGCCCATATGTAGACTTGTGTGTGAATGTTCACAGCAGCTCTATTTGTAAAAGCCAAGAACCGGAAACAACTCCATCAATATCCATTTGCAGGATAAACACACTGTGGTAAATCCATACAATGGAACATTACTCAGCAATGAAAAAGAAAAAGCTACAGATATACATGACAATTTGAATGACCCTAAAAATCATCCTGCTGATTGAATGAAGCCAGTCAAAGAAGGGGTCCTTTACTGCAGCGGTCCCTAACCTTTTTGGCACCAGGGGCCGGTTTCGTGGAAGATAATTTTTCCAGTGATGAGAGGCAGGGGGATGGTTTCGTGATGATTCAAATGCATTACATTTATTGTGCACCTTATTTCTATTATTACTGCATTGTAACACATAATGAAATAATTCTACAACTCACCGTAACGTAGAATCAGTGGGAGCCCTGAGCTTGTTTTCCTGCAACTAGACGGTCCCATCTGGGGGGGATGGGAGACAGCGGCAGACCATCGGGCGTTAGTCTCATAAGGAGCGCCATATCTAGATCCCTCATATGTGCTGTTCACAGTAGGGTTTGTGCTCTTATGAGAATCTAATGCCACCACTGATGTGACAGGAAGTGGAGCTCAGAGGGTAATGCAAGGCACAGGGAGTGGCTGTAAATACAGATGAAGCTTCACTTGCTGGCCCGCCACTCACCTCCTGCTGTGCCGCCTGGTTCCTAATAGGCCCAGTACTGGTCCATGGCCCAGAGGCTGGGGACCCCCTTTTTAATGCATCTTATTTCTATTTAATTCTGGAAAATGCAAACTAATCCACAGTGACAGACAGCAGATGAGTGCAAGCAGACAAGTAGAGGTGGTGTGGGTTGCAAAGGGGCACGAGGAAGTGTTGGAGTCAGGGAATGGTCACCTCCCATACCTCCGTTGTGGCTACACGGGTGAAAACTCATGAAATGGTGAACTTTCAAGAGTTGGAGTTTACTTTTTATGTAAATCACACCTCTGGCTAGGCGCAGTGGCTCACACCTGTAATCCCAACATTTTGGGAAGCTGAGGAGGGCGGATCACTTGAGGTCAGGAGTTCGAGACCAGCCTGGCCAACATGGTGAAACCCTGTCTCTACTAAAAATACAAAAATTAGCTGGGCGTGGTTGTGGATGTCTATAATCCCAGCTACTCAAGAGGCTGAGGAAGGAGAACTGCTTAAAGCCAGGGACCCGGGAGGCAGAGGTTACAGTGAGCCAAGATCATGCCACTGCACTCCAGCCTGGGTGACAGAGCCAGACTCTGTCTCAAATTTAAAAAAAAAAAAAAAAAAAAAAATCACACTTTTCTAAAGAGGTAGACAAAAATCAAGTAAGTGCAGAAAAAGCATTCCAACTATAAAACCCACCAGTAATTTTCACGGTAACTGTGAGTAATCGTTCACATCACATGAGTTCACACCACCCTCTAGGCAAGTCTGGTTCAAGCAGGTGAGGGTGGCTGCAGGTGAGCACACCCCCCACACTGCTAGGACGCCAGTGAGTGGGAAGCAGACAGCACAGTCACCACCACACCCCCCACTGAAGCAGTGGAGAGTCTGGCGACACTCGGCATCAGGCCCATGCACTGGATTCTGCCACTTCCGGCTCTGCCACCTTCCTCTGTGTAACCCTGGGCAAATCACTTTGATGCCCAGAGCATCCCTTTCTCCCTCTTTTGCTAATTACAGCACAGGGGGAAAGTAACTTCTATTTACATGTATAAAAAGTTAACTGCCCACTAACATCTCCATTATTAAAATGTCACAGAATTCGTGTGGCTTAAATGTAAGCTGTATTTTCAGTTAGCTACGATTAAAGGTGGTGCAGATTTCCTAAACTCAGGTGAATTTTCAAAGGCATGCTGTTTGGAAATCCTCCCTCCTCCCGCACTGCGGAACCTGTAATCGCAGGCAGTCAGCTTGCCTCCATGCCTCCTCCTCATGTAATCAAAACCGTCAGTCAGCATCCCAGCCACCACCAACTCTCAGCAAGGGAATAAAAGTGAACCAACAGCTGTTATTTTCTTTATAACCTTGGTGAGTAAAAAACTGAGGGTGAATGTAAGTTTCAAAACACAAACTGAAATCTGCAGGAGAGCTGCAAACTGCACAGAGAATTCCCCAAGTACTTCTGCAGACTTATGGGCTGATTTCTGAAGTTTCCTTTTCTGCTTTATTAAAACATCAAAACTGTAGGTGGCATTACTTGGCATATACCTGAAGGAATACACATTGTTCTACCATAAAGACACATGCAAATAGTTGTGTGTTCACTGTGGCACTACTCACAATAGCAAAGACATGGAATCAACCAAAATGCCCATCAATGGTGGGCTAAATAAAGAAAATGTGGTACCTATACACCGTGGAGTACTATGCAGCCATAAAAAAAAAAGAATGAGATCATGTCCTGTGCAGCAACATGGATGGAGCTGGAGACCAATATCATAAGCGAACCAGCAGAGAAACAGAAAACCAAATATCTCATGTTCTCACTTGAGCCAACCATTGACACAAAGAAAGGAACAACAGTCACCAAGGCCTAGTTGAGGGTGGAAGGTAGGAGGAGGGAAAGGACTGAAAAACTACCTATCAGGTACTGTACTTACTACGTGTGTGATGAAATAATCTGTACACCAGACCCCCATGACACACAACTTACCTATGTAACACACCTGCATGTGTACCCCTGAAACTAAAAGCTTTTTTAAAAAATAAAAATAAAAACCCATGGGTGGCTGGTGTCCATGGGTCCTGAGTTCGAATCCTGCCTCTACCACCTTCAGGAGTGGGCAGATTCAGGCAAGGCTTAAACTCTCCAGGCTGCAGGCTCCTGATCTGCCAAATGAGGGTTCTACCACCTCTGTCTGGCAGTGACCAGGATAACAAAATGACACAAAGGGCACCCAGCCCTGAACACGGCGTCCTGAGTGTCGTCCCCAAACACTCAGGCGGCAGGTGCTATTACGGATTTTACTCAGTGAGGGGAAGGGAAGAAACCAGGAGGATGGTTCAGGAAACGTTCCATAGAAATTTCTGGAATCTGGAGCAGGAGCAGCTGTCAGAGATGCCTGCAGGCAATGGTGTCACTTACAAGGCAAAACCGCACCGGCTGCTGCAGTAGAGCTGTGCCCCAGTCCAGCGGGATGCCCCCGACTCCTCCGCCAGCACTCCCCTGCCATCACCATCCAGACTCTTGCCAGCTTCTCACTTATCCTCTTCACTCTTATGTCTTCTCGTCCTAAACACAGATTCATAACTAACGTCTGAATAAAACCACAGGGGACAGGGTGACAGGGACAAAAACTCCTTAGTTGGTCGGCACACAGGACACTCAGCAACTGCCCATCTATTGATGACAAGACAGATTCTGGGCAGCTGCTTCATTCAGACCTGTGCAGGTACTGACGCTCAACATTAAAGAGACGACTCACGACTGCAGAGCAGTCACCCAGAGAAATGGCAGGAGCTCCTAAGTCAGGGTCGTCCCAGCGCAAGCGTCACCGGCTGCCCACGGGCTCCAGGAAGAAAGACTCAGCAAGTGGCCACTCCAGCTCCAGCTCCCTCCAAGCTCAAGGCCTGCGAGAGACGATAATGTACACAAGACGGAAAGGAAAATGCACAGAAATAAACCTTGCCCATACCCTGTGGGCAGACAGCCGAGGTCTCTATGTCACCTGCTCTGCCGTTCAGTTCCCAAGGCTCCAGCCCTCATTCTCTCCCAGCTTTGCAAACCATCAACACAGGAAAGAGGATGAACATGGATGTGAATGAGGAAAACAAGAGTGTGTGCTTCGCTTTCATGTGTGGTTTTGCATCTCACTGGCCCTGCCCGTATAGACCCTGCTTCTGGCAGCTCCTAACCAAGAATGCTCCCAGGGGCACCCTATTTTCAAAACAAGAAACTGTTGGACAAATACATTCAAGTTTCTACGTAAAATTCTGAATTTTATGTCCAGACAACCCCCAAAAGACAATGTCATAGTCTTCACGGTTCAATTTTTTTTTCAGACAAGATCTCACTCTGTCACCCAGGGTGGAGTGCAGTGACGCAATCATAGCTCGCTGCAGCCTGCAATTCCTTGGCTCATGCGATCCTCCTGCCTCAGCCATCCAAGTAGCTAGGACTAACGACACTCGCCACTGTGCCTAGACTGGTCTCAAACTCCTGGCCTCAAGCAATCCTCCCACTTTGGCCACCCAAAGTGCTGAGATTACAAGCACGAGCCACCGCATCCTGCTTCCAATTTTTTAAAATATTGAAACTCAAGCTAAATAAATAAATAAATAAAATAGGGCCGGGCACAGTGGCTCATGCCTGTAATCCCTGCACTTTGGGAGGTCGAGGTGGGTGGATCACCTGAGGTCAGGAGTTTTGAGACCAGCCTGGCCAACCTGGTGAAACCCCATCTCTACTAAAAATACAAAAATTAGCTGGGTGTGGTGGCAGGTGCCAGCTACTCGGGAGGCTGAGGCAGAAGAATCACTTGAGGTAGAGGTTGCAGTGAGCTGAGATCGCACCATTGCACTCCAGCCTGGGTGACAGAACAAGACTCTGTAAGAAGAAAAAAAATTAAAACATAAAATAAAAATTAAAAAAAACACAAAAACTCAGTATCTGGATCTAACACGAATTATGTAACAAGAGCCAAGGTAACAGTAACCATGGAAAATGGGTCTTCTAAACACACATTTCTGGAAACGCTGACTGCAATGAGCTCCCTCCCTTATAACAGCCCTGATGCTGTTCCCACAGCCCAGACCCCCGGTCACCAGCATCTCCATCCTGCGTGGTAACAGCTGGGAATCAAAGCACTCCCGGCCGGGCGCAGTGGTTCACGCCTGTAATCCCAGCACTTTGGGAGGCCGAAGTTGGCGGATCACCTGAGGTCAGGAGTTCGACACCAGCCTGGCCAACATGGTGAAACCCCATCTCTACTAAAAATATAAAAATTAGCTGAGTGTGGTGGCATATGTCTGTAGTCCCAGCAACCCAGGAGGCTGAGACAGGAGAATCGCTTGAACCTGGGAGGCAAAGGCTGCAGTGAGCCGAGATCACGCCACTGCACTCCAGCCTGGTCGACAGAGCGAGCGAGACTCCATCTCAAAAAAAAAAAAAAAAAAGAAAAAAAGTCAAAAAAAAAAAAAAGCATTCCCCTCTCCAAGCGAGATCCATAATCAATAGTTCCTATCGTCCAATAAAAGGTCTCCCAGCCTGCTTTCGGGGGCTGTCAAGGATCACCCACCATTCGGCCGCCTACCCTGCTCTTCCCAGGTTGAAGAGACTGTTCCGGATGCTCCAATCATAGTACCCACTGGCCTGGAAAGCCGGGAAAGCCCTCCTGACGGGTACCTGGCTTCCAAGATCTCTCCCTGGACTCCGCCCATCCCCCAGGCCTCTCCCACACAGCCTTGTGTGGCTCAGATCTCTACGGTATCAGTGGCTCCCGGGGGAGATCTGAAGGGCCCTGAGTGTCCCACACATCTGCCTGTTCTCCCAGCTTCAAAAACTGGGCTCTGCCCAGTGCAGGGGCTTGATAAAATCTTGTCTATTGATTCTCACATTTAGCCATTTCCCCTACTAAACAAAGTGAGTATAAACTTGGTCCTCCCACCACCATCCCTCAAAATAAATATTTGCCATTGCAAAGCCACCAGAGAAATCCACACATGCACACACCGCCCTTACTCAATCCATGGCCCCGCATGTCCTTCCTGGCTCTGGCCTTGTTTAGCACTGGCCTTTGTGGAGGGGGATGGGCAGCTCCCAGGACACAGCCCCGGAACAAAGAAAATTACTCCTTGAGTTGGCAACACTTAGCTTTTTTTTTTCTTTTGTGTCTTCAGCATAATTGCTACAAACAACAAAAACTGAATAATGCTAATACATAACTATGAAGGCCGTAACACAGTTTAGGCCAAACATACAGAGTGAATTCCCTTTCAAACACCAACACAGATCCAGTGGGTTATCTAAAACCCAGCACAGAGATGGATTGGGGCTGCTTGGGGCTCAGCCAGAAAGAGTCCCCCAGTTGACAACTGACTTCTGCTAGGAGCCAAGGAGAGCCAAAGGGGGCCCCTGTTCCAGTCCCAGGGGAACTGCGCCCTCTTCCTGGTGAGGGATTTCACTTACACAGCTCCATTCACAGCCGTCATTATTTAACTCACAAGGAATGAACAGCCTGCAGACAATCCAAAAGTTTAAAAACCTAATCTCTAAGACAGTGCTGGAAATGCATTAGCCATGCAAATATTTGTTTATGAACAAACAACTGAAAGAATGAAAATCAGCAGAGGGAGACAAACGGCCATCCCGAGTGTCATAAAATGAACCTTGAAAGCACTGAAAGGTTTCCCAGGTAGCGGCTGCTGGGCTGAAGGCGCGGCCTCACGAGCAGCTACGTCCAACCCACAGAGAGAAAGAGACACAGCCCAGCATACACCCGACAGAAATGAGGCCATAAGGGCACCAAAAGGCAAGCTAGAATCTGCACAGCGGTGCTATTCATGATGGCCCCAAAACAGGCAGTCACTCAAACACTGACAGCCCCCAAAACAGGCAGCCACTCAAACACTGACAGCCCCCAAACAGGCAGCCACTCAAACACTGACAGCCCCTGAAACAGGGAACCAAACACTGACAGCCCCCCCAAACAGGGAACCACTCAAACACTGACAGCTCCATAACAGGCAGCCACTCAAACACTGACAGCCCCCAAAACAGGGAACCACTCAAACAATGACAGCCCCCAAACAGGCAGCCACTCAAACACTGACAGCCCCCGAAACAGGGAACCACTCAAACAATGACAG
>NW_012102143.1:4232396-4241703 GCF_000951045.1 Mandrillus leucophaeus | reverse complement strand
CCCAAAACAGGCAACCACTCAAACACCGACAGCCCCCAAAACAGGCAACCACTCAAACACCGACAGCCCCCAAAACAGGCAACCACTCAAACACTGACAGCCCCCAAAACAGGCAACCACTCAAACACTGACAGCCCCAAAACAGGCAGCCACTCAAGCACACATCACAGGCAGAAGAGACCAATAAACAGGGGCTACAATTTCTAACCATTTCCCTCAAGGCAGATGAGTCTGTGCTGGCCACTGAACTGGATGCTGGTACCACAAACAGTTTGTGAAAACTTTCTCCTTTATAACTCGGGCACCTTTCTCTACGTTATGTGTCAAAAAAAAGAGAGTTCGAGGCTGGGTGCAGTGGCTCAAGCCTGTAATTCTAAGACTTCAGAAGACCAAGGCAACATAGCGAGACCCCATCTCTACAAAAAAATTAAAAAAAAAAAAAAAAAGTCGGACATGGTGGTATGTGCCTGTGGTCCCAGCTACTTGGGAGGCCGAGGCAGGAGGATCGCTTCAGGAGGGCACGGCTTCAGTGAGCCATGATCATGCCACTGTACTTCAGCCTGACTGACATTCGAGACTGTCTCAAAAATTAAAAAATAGGTCAGGCACGGTGGCTTATGCCTGTGATCCCAGCACTCTGGGAGGCTGAGGCAGGTGGATTGCTTGAGTTCAGAATTTCAAGACCAGCCCGGGCAACAAGGTGAAACCCCGTCTCTACTGAAGATACAACGAATTAGCCAGGCGTGATGCACGCCTATAGTCCCAGCTACTTCGGGGGCTGAGGTGGGAGGATCACTTGAGTCTGGGAGGTTGAGGCTACAAATGAGCCCCAACAGTGCCACTGCACTCCAGCCTGAGCAACAGAGACCCTGTCTCAAAAAACAAATCATAAATAATAAAAAGTTCCAAGAAAGAGTTTGAAGTCGTCTCAATCCCACCAGTTCCAAACCCAAACTTCAAGTACTACATGAACACTCAGAGACCCAGGCTTGATTGCTGAAGCTAACATTACCACAATGCTGTTCCCCGCCAATCACACCGTCCCCCTCCCAAATCAGGTTCACCAGCCTGAACTTCCACAGCAGGAGCAGTGTCTTCAGAACAGGAGCAGATACTCGATCCGGGCTCACAGCAGCACCCCAGACCTTCCAAAACAACAACAAAGCGGGGGCAGACAGGCTTCCGGAGTGCCCTCTCTGGAAAACATGCTGGATTCTCCCCCACTGAAAAGGGCAGCTCGATGCACAAACAGGATGGAAGTTCAGGGCAATCAGCTCTTTCCAAATCAATTTCTTTTTCATTACATAAGCGAGCCAGCACTTCCGACAATACCAATCCTGCTGAAGGGTACCATCACACGGTGGGCATGCCCCCAAGGTGACATTTAAGAAGTGAAAACTCTTTCCTGAAAAAAGGGTAGGTCTTGTGGCTATTTGTTGCAGGCATTCATATACATTTTTTTTAAATGTCTGACTTCTGTCTTTCAAGTATCCTCAATACCATAAGTCACTATCGGCTAAAACTAAAACGTGTTGAATTGAAGCTACATTTACTTTCTAAAGATACCGTTCTGCCTTGAAGACTATTATCTGAGTGAGAATAAGGTAACAGTAGTTTTATCCTAAGCTGGAAATCAACATGGTTATATTTACTAGAGCCTGTTGAATGTTGACATTTCTCCAAGACCAAACATAAATCATTTGTGAACACGGCCAGTAATTATTTGAAATTCTTCTCCCAGAACCATGAAAAGTGTTTTCCCACCCTTTAAAAAAAAATTTAAAAAGGAAATAAAAAGCTTCTAACCATGATGCTAATGACAACCAGACGGCATGAGCAGTTTTAAAGATGAGACAGTTGCTTGTGTAGAAACACTGTACAAATACTCCAACACTGCAACCCAAAAAAGACAATCCCCATCAAACAGCGGGAGAAGTGTGAAATTTGCAAATGAGCCCCTGGTTAAACAAAAACACCAATCTGTTCCCAGAGAGCTCAGGGTGGCCACCTGTTCGGGGCTGGTGGCAAGTTCTGGTTACCAACGGAAGAAACAATACTGGAGCGAGCAGCGACGGCCCCCTCTCGGGCCCTGGTCCCCACCCTCGAGCCTATATTTAGTCTGCTCTTTATGGAAAATGTCCCAACCTCGCACACAAACAAGCTATCTGGCTGGTTATTCAAAGGGTCCATCAACGATCTCTTCTGCAGGGGGTGGTATTTGTTTTCCTTTCCTCCCCAGGCCTCAGATACGAGCACGGTACCCACTTCTGGCCATGGTCACTTGTGAGAAACGCCCTGGAAGAGAGAGGGACTGGACCCAATGGACAATGCCAGCCCTGCCTCCAGATGGTCATCACTGCATCTTGGGAAAGATAGAGGCCTGCACTATGAAATGGGACCCCCAAATCCCCCTCAGCCCCTCAGAAGCACAGAGCTTCCAGAAGGCCAGGGCTCACGGCAGCACACACAAAGCACTTGTACCCCTGAATAAAAATAACAGATGCTGCAAAGATTAGAGATTAACATCTGTAGAGTGCATTTTGTTTCTCGGAGAAAGGTACTTAACAAAGGGAAGGAATTATGTAGCTAAGCACCAGATCAGAACCTCAAACCCTGGATTTTAAAAATAGCTAAGCCTCATCCGCTTTGCCAGACTCAATCACTTAAGCTAAGGACTCGAAGGGTCTGGAGGACTGGGATGGGGGTAGGGAGGGGGACACAGGTTTGCTAGAGTGTACAGAAACATGAGACAAAACGAAATCGGTGGTTAAAACAAGCCAGAGTGAGACTCACAAACTATAAACACCTGCAGGGTACACAGGGAGAAAAACGGATGCAAAATAAGGGATTCTCATCTTAACAAAATAAAATGCCTGGTTTAGGCAAAAAACAAGAGGTGGTAGCAACAGGGCCGCAGGTTTTGATTTGAAGGTTCCTGCAGCTGCCCCCACTGCTTCTCTCCCTTCTGAGTCACTTCCTTCAGGCTCCTCCAACAGCTCTTTTAAGCTACTAGTAACATCTAGATCCTGTCTTTTACAGAAATGTGCTTTCAGCTTGGAAATATTGGTAACTAAATGTGTCATCTGCCAAATTATCATACAATAAGTGAATATTGAAGAACCCCATCTAAATATACATGAGACTACATTAAAAAGCAACAATCTCCAAAAGACAAGAAGGAAAATCCACAAAACCACAGAACGAGACTAGAAGGAAATGGACATCAGCTGTCTTCACCTCCAGACCAGATTCTCTTGGCAATGGCCATCCGCCATGCCACCATGTCGCAGAAACACAGCCCACTGGCAGATGCCCCTGAGAGCAATAACTGAAGCACACCCTGAGAATGGCCCTGCATGGCAGGTGCACCTGCATGTGTGTTCACGGTTCTGAGCTAAGGAATCCGGGAGTGGCCAACCCGGAGATTCATTCCTTATCTATGAGGAACATCTAAACCCCCAGCCTGTCCCATGGAAAGCAGGCCATACAGGGTATTGAGGCTCTTTGATTGGGGTTAAAAGAAGGTTGCTGGGTGGTGGTTGTTTGGAGGAATGTGTTAAGTGGAAATGCTATATAAACTGCACACTTTCTGAAAGCAGGTAGCAGCGCTTCTCTTGCCCAGGCCACCATGGGACCACTCTGTACATAAATTCCCCTAAATAACCCTTTGTCCTTTGTTTGCTGGCTCTAGGTCTCTTCTCCAGTCTCTTGAACCCAGTGCCATCCCTAATGAAATTCAAAGGGGTCCAGGACGACAGACCCAGCGTTCAGCTCCTTTTCAAATAGCATCATGGAGCTCACATGAACACCAGCTTGATACCATTCGGATCTGGTTTAAGTCCCTCCTCCACCACGCTTAGCCTGTGTGACCACAAGCAGCTCCCTGAGCAGCTGGCCTTCGGTGTCTTCACTTGCAACCTGCAGGAGAGGCTGATGAAACCTTCTCACCTGGCTACAAGCACAGCAAGGAAGAAGAAGTAATGGCCCAGAGATGATACCAAGTCAACTGGAGCTGCCTTCCCTCTACAGCAATGCTCCCTGAAGTGTGGTCCCTGGACCAGGGCATCTGCATCCTCAGGACACTTGTTAGAGAGGCATATTCTTGCATCCTGCTCCAAACCCACAGAACTAGAAACTTGGGAGGTAATAGGAAGGGCCAGCAATCTGTTTCCACCAGCCCTCAATGTGACCTGACACACACAATGCGCTCTCAGTGTGACACCGAAGATACTACATCATGGCAGTGACACAGGCTGTCACCCGTTTGTCCTCTTAATATTGATTCTATGTCTGAAATTCACTTACACCAAACATAAACACCAACCTGTTGTAGACAGGTGATCTGAAAAAGCTGCCAAGATTTAGCAAGCAAATCTTTTGCTTCCCCTACCTACAGTAAAGAAAATTTCACTTCCATCCCAAACACCACATGATACTGAGTTCCCACCAAGCCAGCCCACCAAATCCAAAAGGTGTCAAACCCTAACTTCTGTGCTCTGGGGACGTTTCCAAATGCCCTTACTTCTGCAGCGCATAAACACTGTTGATCCTACCAAGAAGGAGCTTCTGAAAGGACCCTCTGGCAAGTCAGCCAGTCAGCCAACAAACAATCCTCGGGCATCCTTCGAGGGCCAGACATGATATATCAAACCACTGAGGATACAACAATAAACAAGCCCCGACATCTGCCCTCGACCAGCTTCCAGACCTCCCGACCAGCTTCCAGACCTCCCGACCAGCTTCCAGACCTCCCGACCAGCTTCCAGATCTCCCGACCAACCTCCAGACCTCCCCGCTGGAGTGGGATTAAGTAGGTGAGCCAAACGGGGAGGGCAAAGAGCAGGAGGGCCTTAATTCTGGCAAGGCAAGGCTGGTCATGAGTGACACCAACACAGACCGGGCCTCGCATGGTGAGCAACAGGCAGAGAAGGCAGCATCTCAAAGAGCACCTGCACCACAACTAAGAGGCATGAGTAAGCCGGACTCACAAGGAACGCCCGCATGGTGGAGGCCCCGGGTGCCGGTAAGGTACAAGAGCTCACCTGGAAGCAACTAAAAGCCAACTGAGTGTTATTTTTAAGGAGGGGACTGCAAACCTGCTGCCTTCCATTCATCTTGAAGGATTATGAACATGGCCAATGGTGACAAAGAAACATGACACTTATCAGCGGCAGGAAGAAAATGTTTGTTTCCCTAAACATGCACACCCGCATCAACCGGACCAAATACACTTCCACGTGAAAACAAACGCTTCTGGAAGTTTTGCCCAGTCAGTTGCTTTACAGAGAATACTTTTGGTTCTTTGGGGCCTTCTCAAATCCTCTTGCCTTAGGTGGCGGAAACAAGCATGGAACGCTTTGCGCACACAGCCTATGGGAAGTACGAATAACAGACCTCTGCTTCTATCTCACACGGCGACAGAGGGCCAGAGGGGAGGTCGGACGGGCCCAGCTCACCGCTCTTGCACAAGTGTCCCAAGCTTGCTGGGCCTCAGCAGTGCATCTGTGTACAGGATCGCCGCAGGACGAACTGAGATGATGCACATTAGACACTCCGCACTCTGCGGGGCACAGATGCTCAAGAGAGCAGCTGTATCATGGGACAAAATAGGGAACCCTGACCCACCTTCCCAGGTCCCCCAAACACTGGGGCTCAGATACTACTAAAGGGTCCTGGAATCTCCCTGTGAAAATGCCCTTAAGAAGTGCAGGGCAGGGTTCTCCCACCAAATGCCAGGCCAGGCCAGGCCAGTGCAGAGCTTGGGTTTCCTCTCATCGGCCACCTGGTGGGGATGGAGGCTTGAGGGCTGGCTGAGGGCTCAACCTCAGAGGAAGGCCAACCTTCCCGGCGATGCCTGGGAACCTGGGAATCGCGCTGCCTGGCTGAATGAGCTGGCCGGGTTATCACTCACTCACATCACGGTCCTGCTGCTGGCAAGCTGAATTACGATGTGCGACTGCTAAGAGAGGCTTTATCCTTGAAAGAAGAACAAGCTTTATTGAACAAGAAAGGCAGTTGATTCATCTACCTCGACGCCATCAACCCCAGATGGAGTTTTCTAAAGAGAATCACAGGGCAAACTAACACATGCAGTTCAGATTGGAGGCGAGGTGTGTCTCAGGCTCATTTCTGGGCATGGTGGCTGCAGAGGCTCCGGAGATGACACAGCTGTGTGGCTATGTTTCACAGCAGCCCATGCCCCATAGGACATCCCAGAAACCTGATCAGATAAATCTGGAACAATTAGCAATGCTTCCTTAAACTCTAGCAATTTGGGGGTGGGGGGAGGGAGGAATAAACCTCTCAATGTACAAAATAAAAATTGGGGAAAAAAAAAACAGTTCTCTCCTGATAAGCTAATGTTTTAAAACAAAACTGAGGGCAAAATCACATGTAATCCCATGCCTACAAACAGGATTACAAATCTGTTTTTATTTGGGAGCCTTGGTGAGCCTTTCAACTAAAATATATTTCGTCCATTGTTAAGAGATTTTCCAACCCAGACCCACTTCAACTCGCTCTGAAATGAGCATCAGCCAAAACATCCTTCCCTTGGACAAGGCCGCACCTCACTCCAACAGCAAAAACTCCTGAAGATGCCAGAAAACAGTGAACTTTTGAGTAGGGTGCAGCCAAATGTGGGAATATTGTGCCAACAAGAGAAACCCTATCTTCAAAAGCTCTTTATAACATTAAGAAGTGCCCACATCATGGTAGTCCAGAAGCTTTGGAAGTCAGACCCCAATTTTGTGTATGTACATATGGAGGAAGTGGGGGAAAAAAAACCCTAGCTGAAAATCTTCTACAGTGTGGCTAGTTTTCTATCTGGTGGGACAAGTGACTTTTTGAGCCATTTGTTATGACGTGCACCTGCTGTTCTGATTATAAATGGTTAGACTTTAAAACCTCCAAGGTGCACGCACAGGCAGGGCCAGCTCTTTGCGGGGAGCCCTCTGCAGTTACTATGATGTTCCAGCACAGGCTGAGTTGCCAGCACTGGGTTTCTGCCATCCACACGCAGTCTGGAGACTGAAGCTCCATTCAAATGACCCCTTGGTTCAGATCAGACTTTAAACCACCGCAGTCAAATGTTCAGGAGACCATTATCCCTCCCTGAACCTCCACCCACTTCTCCATAAAATGAGGATAACAAGCCACCCACCCTCCCTTACAGGGTTGGTGAAGTCACACAATGAGACAACAAATGCAAAAAGATTTCTGTTAAAGTTCTACAGAAATGAAAGGTGGTATCATTATTGATCACAGAAGAACATGCAAAGAACAGCAGCATGTCTGAGCGGTTCTTCAGCCTCACTAAATTAACCACAGCTCCACACAATGTAGACATCCCTATTTCTAAGAGAAAACTAACAGCATCACCCCAGTTCCAAACAGGATTCGCCCAATGATTCTAAGCCTTATTAAAAATGACAAGGATCCCGGCCAAGAAGGGGCCTAAAATCTCAAATCATAAAGGGAAGCTCATGCTGTCAAAAACCACCATCATCTAGGAACGACTTTTTTTTTTTTTTTTTTTGGTTTTTTTTTTTAAGGAAGAAAGGAAAAGGCAACCACATCCTCTTTCTAGAAAGTCAAACTGCTTTGCTGGAAGTGCTTGAGCCCGAGCTCAGCTTCAAGAATGGGAAATAAAAACGAGGTGCTGTGAACCCCACTCAGCCAGAGGTCTTCACGCAGCAACAGAGGCTCTCAGCCAGGTGCCTTCAATATCTGACGCCGGCTTTCACAGCATTTCATCAGACTTCTGCGGATGCTGCCAGCCAGGAAGAACCATCTGAAATGAGCACCGTGCAGCCTTCACAGCTCCCGTACCAGACGCAGAGCGGGAGCTCTGGAGGAACCTTGCTGCAACACCACCCAACCATCAGCAGAGGGGTGCAGGTCCCACCGCCTCTCACCACGAGTCATGCAGAGGCAGACACGGCCTGTCTCTTGAGGTATTCACAGAGCATCTTAAGTCACCAACAAGGCAGCCAGGTGACCTCATGGGAGACAGATACACACAAAGGGCCAGGACCCCATAAAGCTGGAGCTCCACCTGGATCCTCCCCTGGAATTAGCAAGTCCCCCAAGGGTATAGTCTGCCAGTCAGCCAGCCTGGCTGGGACATGGTTCAAGTCTACAGGGCTGCCAAATGCCAAGGGCTCAGCAACACAACATCCACTTTCTCCACCTAACTGGCCAAGTTTCAAAACAAAACACTTCGGGGTTAGTAGTTCAGACTGCATAGTGCCAAGGCAAAGCCTCTCTGTGGGCTGATACCCTCTCCCTCACAGAGGGAGGAGGCTGGGCAACGCCAGCACCAGGCTTTCAGGCACATTCCTGCCGGCCTTGAGCCATTCTCAATGTTCCTCAATAGAGGTCTTACCGGCCAGTGTGTATTATGGACAAGCCACTCTGCAGGCTTCTTACCATCACTGGCCAATAGCGCTGACAGGGGAGAAAGTGCTGATCAACAGTGGCTAGGATATGACTCCACAATGCCCACACACATGCCACCTGGTGCCCCAGGTGAGTCTTGGCAAGACCAAAGAGATGAAGCAAGGAAATAATTCAGCAGCCTGGAAACAGAGAAATGAGAGCCACCAGAAATCCAAAGGGCACTGTCCCGGAAGGCAGACTGCTGTTGCAGCTCTCCTGGAAGGCCATGGCCCTGCCTGACATGCAGAGGGAAGCGGGGGGGTGGGGGTTCTGCCCAAGTATCCTGCCCGCCTTAAAACCACAGCACCCTCCACTTCAGTGGCCTCCAACTGCAAACATACGAAAGCGAGACCCTTCCGCTGGAGGACGCCCTGCCCTCCTGGTAGGGTTCTTCCTTCCTCTCATCCAACCCAGGACTTCTGGTTGGTACAAAGCACACTACCGGGGCCAGCGTCTGCACAGGGGCAAATGGAGCTGCATCTGGACACGATGCTCCCGCGGTTGGGGCTGGCTCTCGGCATCCACTAAGTTCAACTGCACCCCTGAATTGAGCAAAGACACTAAGGAGGGCAGCCCTGCACCGCCCAAACACGCCGGCCCGGGCCTCGCCCCCCGGGGCAGCACTTCTGCAAAACTCGTCTTCAACGTCCAGCAAGACGCCCAGGCCTGGCAACCTGTCAGGGGTCGGGTGGCGCCAACCCCTCTGGCTGCCCCCCGGCATCTGCTGGGCCGGGACGCTTGGGCGGCCCAGGACGCTGAGGCACCGAGCCACTTTCCCGTAGGAGAGACTCTATTGTCCATTATAAAATTAACGCTGACGATCCATCTTCCTGGCGGAGCTCGCGGCGCGCGGGGCGCAGGCGACGCT
>NW_012102143.1:4212979-4231161 GCF_000951045.1 Mandrillus leucophaeus | reverse complement strand
TGCCCAGGAGTCCGCCCGCCTGCGTTTTTGTTTGTTTCCAAGCGGCTGGCTCCAGGAGCCTCTGCGACTCGCCAGCGTCCCACGGCCTCGCTTGGTTAGCGGGCCTCCCCCTCCCGCGTTTGGTAACTTTCTGCCTCCTTTCCTCAAAGTAGCACACGTGTTTTCTCTTAATATATACGATTTCTTTCCAAAGGCGAAGCGCCTCCTGAACCCATGCGGCGTGGGGATCCACACTCCACGAGTGGACTAAAGTTTAGACAGGGGTGCGAGATGCGACAAAATACCACGGAGGCTTTCGAGGCATCCTTCTCCCTTACAATTTTTAAAAATTGAGCCGTGGATCTCAAGCTGCTGCCTCCTGAGCGCCGCTGCCTGCTCCACGGGGGTCCCTAGCCCCTGGCCTGTCCGTCCCACAGCAGTCCCCGATTGAGCTCAGCCCCGGGGACCCCGCAGGGCTGGGACCGCACTGCAGCAGCGCTTGGAAGGCTCGTCCCGCAGCCTTGAGGCAAATGGGACCCTTGAGATTTGCGGAAGCACCGACTGCTGGGCGGTCTCACAAGGTCCTGGATTGAGGACACCGGCTGAGTCCCTGCCCCCAGCCATCGGCGTGGTCTTTTTGAAACACAACCAGCCGGCCGGCATCCCAGTTTAAAGCCTGCTGAGCCTTCACCGGCTCACATGCAGTTTGCTATGGCCTAAGCACCCTGGTAGCCAGCTGTGTTGGCTTGCTGGCTGGGTTACACAACTTACCAGAGATGTGCTGACATTTTTACTATTCCGGGCCTGCTCGTCTTCTCCTTGACACTTAGGCACAGGTCATCACCCCATACCTCGGGCTTTCCACGCATAATTAACTCTAGTAACCAAAAGGCAGGCGTGTGGCCTCACCTAACCTGACTAAGCAGCAGGTGATCACTTGCGGATCACTCGGTTTCCACTCCTGGAAACCCCTTCTCCCAGTGCTCACCAGGGCTTCCTGCTGTGTTTCTGGCTTCGCTGTCCCTTTTGTGGTTTTCTCCTACTCCCCTAACCTCTAAATATGGAGGGCCCCAGGGCTTATGGTTAGGCCTCTTTCATTTGCTATTTGCTGTGATCACCTCTGTCTTATGATTTGAATATCATACACAGGTTAATGAAGCTCATGTGTATCTCCAGCCTTGACCTCATCCCTGAATAACAAATTCACATACACCTGCATCCTCAACCTTTCCGGAAGCCTAGCTGGTAGTTTAAGTCCAGCATGTTGCCAGGTGAACTCCTGCCATCCCTTCCTGCTACATCTCCTAAAAATCTTCTCCATCCCAGTCATGGGCAACTCCAGGCCACCATTTGCTTAGGCTAAAAATTCGGTTCTGTCCTTTTTGCTTCTCATTTTCTCATATCCCAAATTGTGTTAGCTCCACCTTCAAAGGACCCAGAATCCCACAACTTCACTCACTCCCACCACTCAGCTGAAGTCAGGATCATCTAGCTGGATCATCACTAGATCTAACAATTGTAATAGCTCCCTGCCTCCTACCTGTTCCCTTACAATGTATTCTCAATAAGTCAGACCTGGTGAAACTTACAAAACCTTCGTCAGGGCTTGTCATGCCTTTTCTCAAAACCCTCCAGTGACTCCCATCTGGCCTCCCCTACATGCATGAGCTCTTATCAAAAGCTGCTCAGGGGCTGAGCTGTTCCCCTACTTGTAAGCTAACAAGTTAGCCTGCACAATTCATGGATGCTGGCAGAAGACATGAGACTCCCAGATCAGAAACAAAGGACTTTGTTATTCCTAACGATAGCATTAGTCAGAATATCAGCATTTTCATGCACCGGTTCTCGGAGCCCCAATTCCCATGGGCAACGTGAGGCCCAGGTGAAGCTTGTACTTGCAGTCAGCTGCCCTATAGGAGTTTTGTAAGTTTTATAAGTTTTTAATCCTGAGCTTAGAGAGCTCAGATGCTTCATATGGGCAGTAAGTGTGTCTGCCCTTCACTCCAGAGGGACACACTGTTTTTATCATGGACAGTAAGTATGTCTACCCTTGACTTGGCAGAAAACGTTATCTCTGTCTTCCAAGGCTGTTTGCTCTGCATCCTTGAGAATATAGTCCAGAGCAAAGGCAGCTGGTGTCTCTGCCTGTGTACCTATGTTACCCAGCAAGGGCTGCCATAAAAACCTTCCATGGGCCTGGCATGATGCCTCATGCCTGTAATCCAACACTTTGGGAGGACTGCTGGAGCCCAGGAGTTCGAGACCAGCCTGGGCAACATGTTGAAACCCTGTCTCTACAAAAAATACAACAATTAGCCAGGCATGGTGTTGTGAACCTATAGTCCCAGCTACTCAGGAGGCTGTGGTGGGAGGATGGCTTGAGCCCAGGAGGTCAAGGTTGCAGTAAGCTGTGATCATACCACTGCACTTTAGCCTGGAAGATAGAGCAAGACGGTCTCAAAAAAAAAAAAAAAAAGCTTCCACAGACTGCATGACTTTAACAGAAATCCGTTTTCTCACAATGCTGGAGGCTGAAAGAGCCAAGATCAAGCTGTTGCAGGGTTGGTTTCTCCTTGGCTTGTGGATGCTGCCTTCTCACTGTGGCCTCATGGGGGTTTTTCCTCTGTGTCCGTGTCCCCATCTCCCCTTCTTAGAAGGACTCCATTCATATTGGATTCAACCCCCTCCTAATGACATCATCTTAGTGTAGTCATCTCTTTCAAGGTCCAATTTCTGAATATAGTCATAGTCTGGAGTACTGGGAGTTAGGACTTTAACATATTAATTTTGGGGGCATAATTCAACCTATGACTGTCCCTCTTGCCACAGCATCTCTACTTCTAGCCTGTTCTCTTTGGCCACACTGACCTCCTTGCTGCCCCATAAGTACACCCATCACACCCCCACTCTTGTCATCTGTTTCTCTGTCTCCCTGCCCCCTTCCCCAGGACTATTGTTCCTTATGTATTTGCTCCAAAGCCACCTTCTCAATGTGACTTTCCCTAACATCTTCTCTAAAATGGCATCCCTGTTCCCCAACACTTCATGTCCCCTTCCTTGCTGTAGTAGAAAGAATAATGGCCCCTAAGATGCCCACATCCTAATCCCTGAAACCAGTAGATATGTTAGTCTAAGTGGCAGAGGACTTTACAGGTGTGATTAAACTAAGGATCTTGAGATGAAGAGATTATCCCAGATTATCTGAGTGGGCCTAGTGTAATCACAGGAGGCTTTATACAAGGAAGGCAGGAGGGTCAGAAACAGAGGAGATGTGAAGACAGGTGTAAGGGAGAGAGAGAGGAGAGGAAGGCAAGGGAGAGAGAGAGATTGGAAGATGCTGCTGGGCTGGCTTTGAAGATGGAGGAGGGGGCCACCAGCCAGGGAATGCAGGCTGCCTCTACAAACTGGAAAATGGAAGAAAACAGATTCTCTCCTACAGACTCCAGAAGGATCACAGCCCTATTGACCCATTTTTGGACTTTTAACCTCCAGAACTATAAGATAATGCATTTTTGTCATTTAAGCCACTAAATCTGTGCTAATTTGTTATAGCAGCAATGGGAGATGAATGCACTTGCTTTATGTTTTTCTTAGCACTTATTCCTGTCTAACTCACCATATACTTTACTTATTTATCTTGTGTATGGTTTGTGTCCCCCATTAGAACATACGTTCCATGAGGGCCAGGATTATTTTTTGTCTGTTTTGCTCCCCATTCTATTCCCAGTGCCTATAACAGTAGCTGACACATAGTAGCTACCCAATAAATGTTTGGCAAACAAACAGCTTCCCCATTAAATTGTAATTGTCATGAAGACAAGAACCATATTTCTCTTGCACAGGGCTTGGAGCATTATAATGCAACAAACATTCAATAAATTAATTTATCAGCAATAGCTCTCCTATGGTAAGAGCTGTTCTCTCATCATGCCAGGCACATAGTAGGTGCCTAATAAAGGTTTGCTGAGTTAAAATTGAAGTTTCTCCAGCAACATGGGACCCAGTGACATTTATCAGGAATGTGCTGCAGATTTATCTTCTGTGAATACAGCCAATAATTCTAGCCGTGTGTGTGTGTGTGTGTGTGTGTGTGTGTGTTTGTGATGGTCCTTCCAGGCACTTATAAGCTCTTGAGTGAAAACTCCACTGTGAGAGTAAGCCAAGTCTTAAAGTAGTGAATGTCTTCTGTCCCAGAAATATCAAAGATGGTTTGAATGATCAGCCCATTCATTCGTTCATTCATTCTGTCACTTATTTATTCATTCAAGAAATATTTATTGATCATCTACTGTATCCTAGGCAGGGTGATATGTTCTAGGGATAAAGAGGTGAAAGATGAAGCTTGCCTTTAGTGAGTTTGCATTCCAGGGATTATCTCTTGAAGAAACATTGCTTCTAGGGTTCAATTTCTGAATCCAATCTGAGGCTGTAAACAAAGAATAAGTGAGAGGCCAGGCACAGTGGCTCGCACCTATAATCCCAGCACTTTGGGACAGCGAGGTGGGTGGATCACCTGAGGTCAGGAGTTCAAGACCAGCCTGGCCAACATGGTGAAACCCTGTCTCTACTAAAAATACAAAAATCAGCTGGGCATGGTTGTGCATGCCTGTAGTCCCAGCTACTCAGGGAGCTGAGGGAGGAGAATCACTTGAATCCAGGAGGTAGAGGTTGCAGTAAGCCAAGATCGCACCACTGCACTCCAGCCTGGGCAACAGAGTGAGACTCTCTCTTAAAAAAGAGAGAAAGAGAGAAAGGGAGAAAGAGAAAGAGAAAGAAAGAGAGAAAGAGAGAAAGAGAGAAAGAGAGAGAGAGAAAGAAAGAAAGAAAGAGAGAGAAAGAAAAGAAAAGAAAAGAAAAGAAAGAAGGGAGGGAGGGAAAGAAAAAAGGAATAAGTGAGAATATCTGTGGATGAAGGCAGCCGTGATTATTCATACACATGAACACAGAGCTCACACACAAGAACGTTCAATGGCTGAGCAAGGCTGGAAGAATAATTCTGGTAATGTCTAATTAAAAGTGTGAATTAAAGACAATTCTGCCAGTGACCAGCATGGTCCTGTATTCCTAATGTACAGCAGCGGGAGTTGTGAGCTTCATAGGAATACCTTTACAGTGATCACTTGATTTTATTTATTTATTTATTTATATATATATTTTTTAGACAGGTTCTCACTCTGTTGCCCAGGCTGGAGTGCAGTGGCACGAACAAAGCTCACTGCAGTCTCAACTTCCTGGGCCCAATCGACCCTCCCACCTCAGCCTCCTGAGTAACTGGGACTACAGGCACATGCCACCTTATCAGACTATTTTTTGTATTTTTTATAGAGATGAGATTTTGCCATGTTGCCCAAGCTGGTCTTGAACTCCTGGGCTCAAGTAATCTGCCCACCTCAGCCTCCAAAACTGCTGGGACTACAGGCGTGAGGCACCGCACCCAGACACTGCCATCACTTTAAACATCAAAATGCTCCTCAACCGCCATGGCTGCAGACCTTACACACAGCTACATAGCTCTTCCACCTCAACTAACTCTAAGAAGTGTTTTAGGAAATGTGTGAAACTTAATGTGTCTCTAGACTTTTGTGTGCTTTACCCATTTGCCTGATCTTGAACTACTTTCATTAGTATCCTTCCCACACCTGGATAAAGAGCTTCATGACATTTTTGTTTGACATGCGTGTGGACTGTCACATGACAGAGCGTGATTCATACAGCATGGGACCACCAGCAGGTCTTGGTGAAGCCAGCATTGGGAGCTTTGGTTAACTCGTGCCTCATAAAGGCTTTGGGCTCCTGGTGGGGGGGTATATGGGAGAGAAGAGGAGGGCAAGAACAAGGAGAAATAATCCAGAAACGCCACTGATCAAATTTCCTTTTCTTGCTTTTTGCCCTTCTTTGGTGAAATAACTCTGCAAAGAAGACCAGATATACCCCGATTGTGTTTGCAGTTTGTAGTTTGGGCATTCGACGATGTGTTGGTCTCACCAGCAATCTGTGTCAGTTAGCTTTGCCCACAAAAATGCTGCATAACAAATATTCACAAAATCTCAGCAGCACGCAACTTCGAGCATTCATTTTGCTCACCCTTTTAGGGCCGGCTGTGAGTCAGCCAATCTAGGGTGGGCTCTGTTGGGCTTTTCAGCTCTACCTTATGGTGCTCTCATTCTCCTCCTGGCACCACCAGGCCGGACCAGGCATCTTAGTGATGGCAGAAGTGCAAGAAAAGAAACCCCAGTGTGCAAGTGTGCAAGCGCATTCCAAGCGGCTGCACCCTTCACGTCCGCTGATATCCCCTTGGACAAGTCAAGTCACAAGACTGAGCCCAGAGTCAGGAAGGGACACACACCCCACCACAGCAGAGGGCCCTGCAAAGTTACGTGGCAATGGTGTAGATGTATAATCCCATCTCTGGGAGGTAGTGCAGAGCCAGCTACTAGTTCGGTCTGTCACACCGTCTTTGGCCACTCATTAGGCTGAAATTGAGTGCCTCATTCAGTTCTTTGGCTCACTGAAGACAGCAATGATGTCTCACAGGGTGGCGGTGAACATCAATAAGAGAAGCATGCTATGCTTTGTTAACTGGAGATGTTATTCCAGCAGGGGAGCCAAGGAGCTCTTTAAACCTCCATTTTATTATGTGTAAAAGATAAATTATTACACCTAAAGCATTCCATTATTACTGTTCAAAAAGCTCTAGTCAACTTGCCTAATTCACATAGCAAAGAAATGACTGAGCTAGGATTTGAATCCAGATCAGTTTTACTCCTTTTTTTTTTTTTTTTTATGGGAAGCAATAGAAAGGTGGTGTCCATGTTTTCTATATGTGTAATTTCTCCAACCACCGAATGCAGCAAAAGCAGTGAGGCAGGATTTCTGAGACTGGCTCACAAAATCACTACAGCTTCTACTTGTTTCTTCTCCCATACTCCCACCCACTTGCTCTTGACCACCATGTTGTGAGGAAGCCCAAGCCACATGGAGAGGCTGTATGTAAATAAAATATCCTTCAGATGACTCCAGCTCTTATGCTTCAGGTCTCCCAGCTGATACCCTAGATATGGTGGAAAGATACAAGCTGGCCCCTCTGAGCCTTGTCAGAATTCCTGACCCACAGAAACTCCGAGAAGTAATAAATGATTATCATTGTTTTAAGCCACTAAATGTCAGAGTAATTCATTCTACAGTTATAGATACTTATAGCATTCCTGGAAACCTGTGAGAATACATGAGAATTCTGCTGTGTGTGTGTGAGAGAGCTTACCAATGCATGACATCTTTATTCCTTGAGTCATCATTTACCAAGTATTGCATGTTGAAAGGGCCACATGTTTACCTTGAATAAGGGACTCCTTGAGAGAGAGTCCAGTCCCCATGCTGGTTCTGCTTGTCATCTCTAGGCAGCCCTTATCTGATGGCCATGACTCATCTTCTAAAACATTATGAGTTTCCTATTGCTGCCGAGTGGCTTAGACACACAGGCATTATCTTACAGTTCTGTAGGTCAGATCTCTGATGCAGAGCTCACCAGGCTAAACTCAAGGTGCTGGCAGGGCTGCGTTCATTTCTGTGGGCTCTGGGAGGATCTGTTTCCTTGCCTTGCCCAGATTCTACAGGCCACCTGCATTCCTTGGTGGTGGCCCCTTCCTCCCTCTATTTCAAAGCCAGCAAAGGTGAATTGAGTCTTTTTCACATCATGTCACACTGACCTTCTCCTTTGCCTTCCTCTCCCAATTTTCAGAACCCTTGTGATGATAGAGTCCAGCTAAATAATCCAGGGTGATCTCCCCATCTCAAGGCCATCCACAACCTGAATTCCCCTTTGCTATGTAAGGTCACGTACCCAACAGGCTCTAGATATGAGGACGTGGACATCTTGGACAGGGAATGTCGTTCTGCCTGTGACACACTGATAAAATCTTGCCACTGTCCAACATGCATTTCCTGTTGACTATTTGGGGTTGTCAGGTGTAATAGAAATTGCCTTTTGCTTTTGTTTTTTAACAATGGGGTGTCACTTTGCTGCCCAGGCTGGAGTGCAGTGGCACAATCATGGCTCACTGCAGCCTCAAACTCCTGGGCTCAAGGGATCCTCCCGCCTCAGCCTCTGAGTAGCTGGAACTGCAAGTGTGCCACCATGCCTTGCTAATTTTTGTATTTTTTTTTTTTGTAGAGACAAGGTCTCACTATCTTTTCCAAGCTCACTTTGAACTCCTGGGTTCAAGTGATCTCTCTGCTTCGGCCTCCTAAAATGTTGGGATTACAGGGGTGAGCCACACACCCAGCCAGTTATTGTATTTCAATCCACATCTACATAACTAGAAGAACACTCAATGCTTTTTAGGTTAGCCTGTGCTTATTTATAGGCTTAAAAGAATATCTTCCTGGCCAGATGTGGTGGCTCATGCCTATAATCCCAGCACTTTGGGAGGCCAAGGTGGGAGGATCACTTGAGCCCAGCAGTTCAAGTTCAGTCTAGGTGACATAGTGAGACCTTGTCTCTATTAAAAACAAAACAAAAAATTAGCTGGGCATGGTAGCACGTGCCTGTAGTCCCAGCTACTCAGGAAGCTGAGGTGGGAAGATCTCTTGAGCCCAGGAGATAGATAGAGCAAGCTTGTCCAACCCCTGGCCTGCGGGCCACATGAAGCCCAGAACAGCTTTGAGTGTGATTCAATACAAATCAGTAAACTTTCTTAAAACATTATGAGATTTTTTGTGTGTGTGATTCTTTTTTCTCTCATCAGCTATTGTTAGTGTGAATATGTTTTATGTGTGGCCAAAGACAATTCTTCTTCTCCCAGTGTGGCCCAGGGCAGCCGAAAGATTGCACAACCCTGAGTTAGAGGTTTCAGTGAGCTATGATTTTGCCACTGCACTCCAACCTGTCCAGTCTGGGTGACAGAGCAAGACCCTGTTTCAAAAACAGAGAATATTTTTCCTGACGTGCAAAGTAAACAAAACGTGCGGCAGTACTGTTTGCTTAAAGTCACTTTTAAAAAGATTTTCCCATTTATTGGATATCCTTAAAATTAATTTAATAGAGTCTATAGCTTTTATCACAATTTTCAAAATCTCATTCAAAATGCAGCCTTCACCTCCCAGGCTCCAGCAATCCTCCAATTCCCCTGCCTCGGCCCCCCAAGTAGCTGGGACTATAGGTGCGAGCCACCGCGCCCAGCTAGTTTTTTTTTTTGTATTTTTTATAGAGATCGGGTTTCATCATGTTGCCTAGACTGGTCTCAAACTCCTGAGGTCAAGTGATTCACCTGCCTCGGCCTCCCGAATGCTGGGATTACAGGTGTGAGCCACTGTGCACAGGGAAGGTGTGTTTCTTAAAGGCTGTTAGAAACCTTTAGGCTAACAAAAGGTGAGACAGGGGCTAATGAAATCTCAACACTGGATACCACTTTTCCTGCAAGTTCCTTAGTCACAACTATGTGGCCTGGCCACCTTGCCTCACCTGTGCCCTCAAGGACCCACCGTCTGCCCTCTGACCTGTCTCCTGCCTTCTTCTGGGGGCAGTCACTCCTTTCCCACAGTTGCCACCCTCTTGGATTGCCAAGAAGGAATTTTCCCTAAGCCATAATATTTTATGGTACTCACATATTTTCCTAAATTACAGAGTGTTACTCAGAGATGACCTCTATGGGTCAGGATTTTTTAATAGGCTGAGAAATCAATTCAATCAATCCCTAGGCTAGGCTAGACTAAGATAGCGGTACACCGCAGATAAGGGTCTATCCACAGGTACTATCTAAAGGTAACAATTGTTCTGTGAAACTTTTGTAATTGAAGACAGAGAAGAAGTACTGTTTCCCAGAGGACAAGCACATAAGCAAAACCTGCACCCTGCTTTCTACCTCAGTGTGTTTGCTGAGCATAACTATGCTGGAGTTCCCATGTTGTACTGGTTCCCCGTGGCTGCTGTAACGAATTAGCAAAAACTTGGTGGCTTAAAACAATACATGTTTATCGTCTTACAGATCTGGAAGAACTATAATGGTCTGGGATAATCTGTCTTACAGAACTGGAAGTCAGAAATGGGGTTCGCCGAACTAAAATCAAGGCGTTGGGCAGGGTTGCATTCCTTCCTGGAGGCTCTAGGAGAGGGTCTGTTTCCTTGACTTTTCTGGCTTTTAGAGGCTGCCCACATTCCTTGGTCCCTGGCCCTTTACTCCATCTTTAAAGCATTGCAGCACCTTCAAATCTCTGACCCCCCTGCTTCCTTCTTTGGCTTTAAGGACACTTGTGATTGCGGTAAACCCACTTGGATAATTCAGAATAACCCCCCTTCTTTAGATCCCTAATTTAAGCACATATGCAGAGTTCCTTTTGCCATATAAGGTGCATTTTCACAGGTTCTGGGCTTGAGGACATGGACATTTTGGGGGAGCCTTTCTCCAGCCTGCCACTCATGCTGAGAATGCACAGAAATAGATACAGGCTTTGCATATTTCGCCAAAATACATCATGGGATGTTCCTTGGATATATCCACACCAAAAAAATACTTCATCACACACACACACACACACACACACACACACCAGTCTGTCAGTGCAAAATGTAAGCACTGTCGGCTTTCTTCATTTTCATTTAAAGCAGGGAATTAACTTAAAAAAATTTTTTTTGAGACAGAGTCTTGCCTTGTAACTCAGGCCGGAGTGAAGTGGAGTGATCCACGGCTCACTGCAGCCTTGACCTCTCAGACTCAGTTGATCCTCCCACCTCAGCCTCCCAAGTAGCTGGGACTACAGGCATGTGCTACCATATCTGGCTAAATGTTTTACTTTTTGTAGAGATAGGGTTTTGTCATTTTACCAAGGCTTGTATTGAACTCCTGGGCTCAAGCAATCCGCTTGCCTTGGCCTCCCAAAGTACTGGGATTACAGGCCTGAGCCATCACACTTGGCCTAATTTAACGTTTTTAAATGTATTCAATGTAATACATAGAGTACAGAGAAAATTAGTTATATTGAAATGCAGTTATCAAGATATGTAACCATTTGTGATATAGGAATATATATGCTTCTTTGTTAACAAAGTAATTAACAAGGTGAAGTGCTGGTCTAACTATGATAACTCTGGATTATTGATGAACTTAAGCAACATTTAAATATACTTGTAATATTTGAATGTAATAGGAAAATATCTAATTCCTTTTGGTGACAAAGTCACAGATATTCCTACTTCTGTGATTTGTTGTCTACATTTGTGATGAAAAGAAATGCTACATTTCAATTCGAGTTAAGTAAAATTAGAGATGTCAATGTTTTCTTATTCAGGTTCATAGAATGCTTCCTTTAAGGCCAGGACAGAGACAGAGAGGACACTGCCCGGCCCGGGCAGAGGGTTAGGGTCTTTCAAGGCAAGTCTTTTCTTTTTTTTCTTTTTTTTTTTTTTTGAGATGGAGTCTCACTCTGTCGCCCAGCTGCAGTGCAGTGGCGTGATCTTGGCTCACTGCAACCTCCGCCTCCTGGGTTCAAGCGATTCTCCTGCCTCAGCCTCCTGAGTAGCTGGGACTACAGGTGTGTGCCACCACGCCCAGATAATTTTTGTATTTTTATTAGAGACGGGGTTTCACCATGTTGGCCAGGATTGTCTCGATCTCCTGACCTCATGATCCGCCTGTCTCAGCCTGGCAAACTGCTGGGATTACAGGCATGAGCCACGGCGCCCAGCCTGATCCTTTCTTTTAGATTGTAAAATATACATAACACAGCATTTCCCACCTCAGTCATTTCCAGGTGCACAGTTCAGCAGTGTGAAGTGTTAAGTATATTCACGTTGTGGTACAGCCAGCTCCAGCTCTCTTCTCACCTTGCAAAACTGAAACTCCCTGTGCTTGAAAAAAACAACTACCATTTCTTGCTCCCCTAGGTCCCTGGCAATCACCATTCTACTTTCTGTTTCTGTGAATCTATGTTAGGTACCTCATACAGTGTTTGCCCTTTTGTGACTGGTTTATTTCATGTATCATAATTTCCTCGAGATTCATCTATGGTATAGCCTGTGTCAGAGCTTTCTTCCTGAATCATATTTGATGGTCCCTGCCGCATTTCGTCCATCCATTCATCTGTTAATGGACGCTTGGGTTGCTTCCAGCTTTTAGCTGTGGCGAATAATGCTGCTATGAACATGGGGGTACTGACCTCTCTTCCATAACCTGCTTCTGATTCTTCTGGGTACACGTCCCGAAGCAGCACTGCTGGATAAGGCAGGTTCTTTTTTTTTTTTTTTTTTTGAGACGGAGTTTCGCTTTTGTTGCCCAGGCTAGAGTGCAGTGGCATGACCTCAACTCACTGCAACCTCCGCCTTCTGGGTTTAAGTGATTCTCCTGCCTCATCCTCCCCAGTAGCTAGGATTATAGGCACATGCCACCACGCCTGGCTAATTTTTGTATTTTTGGTAGAGGCGGGGTTTCACCATATTGGCAAGGCTGGTCTTGAACTCCTGACCTCAGGTGATCCTCCTGCCTTGGCCTTCCAAAGTGCTGGGATTACACGGGTGAGCCACCACACCCAGCCAGGCAGGTCCTTTTAATGTCAGGTAAGAGCTCAACTCAGCTTCGTGGAGTTCACCGTGCATTCAGGCCAAGGTTACAACTCCTAAGCTTTGTGTCTGAGGGAAATAGAAGGATGCATTCTGTTTAAGTGTGTCACAGAGTCGGCTATGAAAGGAACCTCAGAGCTCCTTTTCCACACTGATGAGAAAACTGAGGCTCCACAGGTGAAGTGACTTACCCAACCTCACACAGCTCCTTAGAAACAGACCCAGGAGCGAACCTGAGCTGCTGAAGCTACCAAGTGCAGAGCAGGTGTGGGGGTGGACCTGAACCAGCTGCAGACCCTAAGACTTGTGGTGTCAGGTAAGAGAGCAGAGGGTGGTGCGGCCCCCTGGGATGAGGAAGAGGAAGGGGCGATGTAGAAATTTTACTGCTGGATGGAAACGCTCCTGCCCCTTCTCTGATGGGAACACAGTCACACAAGGACTGCTACCCTGCAAGGTTTCCACGGAGGTGGCAGCTGCTGCTTTTTCCCTTTTCAAATGAGGGTAATGTGCAAAGAGTCCCATTCTTCAAACAACCTCCTCAAGCCACCTTCTGCAAATGCCACAAAAACACCAGTCCATGTTGACACCAGCTATGGGGACGGGGGGAGGGGAACTTCCAATCCATCTGTAACTTGCACACCCACTTGGCTTTCAGCAGTGTTTCAAATGGATGTTTATAGAGACACATGCTAACACAATTGTGCAAATCATTTCCTCCGTGCATCCAGTGCAAAACGCAGGATAATTCTGAGTGTATGAATTCTTCTCTCATAAAATGGAAGATTAATTTGCTTATACACATTCCGTGAGCTGATTAAAAAGCTGGTTTTATACACATAGCTTTGGCTGATGCACAAATTAGACATTGAGAAATCAGATGCAAATGAGTAGTTTGCAGACACTTTTGAAATTATATAATCATTTCCCAGATCATGTGAATACCAAGAAACTGATTTAGAATAGATCTATTGAGGCAGCTAAAAGAAGGCTTCTGTAATGTTGACCAACTTCATTCTTCTCATCACATTTATCATTTATTTTTGTAAAGCATCTTTGCACTTTAGCTGTTGTTTGCTCATTTGTTTTGTATATATTCTGCTACAGTATTTTTGGGATTTTTGTTAAACTTTAGGATTTAATACATTTGATAAACTGTTCCTTTTAATGCAGCCCCTGAGCAGAGTATACACAAAATGACAGCCACTGCAAAGGACTGCTTTTCTGTTCTTCAGTTTTCCCCTGGTTTCCAAAAATAGATTCAGTTTAAATATTTATTGAACTGCCACTAAATACATGTGAGGCACCTTTCAACATTATCTCATTTAACCTTCTAAGACCTTGCAAGGCAGACAAAACTGTCCAAAGATGAAACCCTGAAGGTTGAGGAAGCGGTGACTTGCCCAAGGCTCAGTTTTCTGAGTGTAAATCCACAAATCCACAAGTTTTCCATTATAACCACAGTGTTTCTCCTAATTTTAAAAATACAGTGGGATATTTCATCTGTGTGATCACAGGGACATTTTTCTGCGATTTAGAAGACAAGCCCATTATAAATCGTATGTTGATCAATGTGCATGGTGACTACATGACTTCCCGTAGCATTGGAGAACATTTTTACTGACCATTTTGCTTATCCAGGCTGGAGTGCAGTCGCATGATCTCAGCTCACTGCAACCTCCACCTCCTGGGTTCAAGTGATTCTCCAGCCTCAGCCTCCCAAGTAGCTGGGATTACAGGCACCTGCCACCACACCCAGCTAATTTTTGTATTTTTAGTAGAGACAGGGTTTCACCATGTTGGTCAGGCTGGTCTTGAACTCCTGGCCTCAGGTGATCTACCCGCCTCAGCCTCCCAAAGTGCTGGGATTACAGGTATGAGCCACTGCGCCCAACCTCTCAATGCTTTTTGGCCGTGTAGTATGACCCACCCAGTTGACTTTCTAGCTCACCATAATCCCTTCTGGTCAAACTGTGAGTGTGCATGGCAGACACCCCCAGCACGTGCCCCGCCCGGATCCGTGGCCACATCTGTCACGAAGCAGGCTGGCCGACGTTTTGGATATATCCCAAGAACATAAGAGGCCCTTTGGAAGAGGAACATGAACAATTTGTTTGGACTTGCCACCTCCTTTCCTTAGAACAATGGCCATCAGACTGTGTTCTGTGGAGCCTGCCACCCCTGAAAACCTGCACAAAATGGGGATAAGGGCTCTATATACTCTCTCCCACCAACAGGTAGGTTAAGTGATAATAGTCCATTCCTTCTTCATTCTGTCTGATCGGAGATTTGGGTGGACTGGTACCTACAGCCTGGGTACTCAACTGGCTATAGCCCCCAAGCCCTGACCCCCTTTGTGTAAAAACTCCACTTTGATCTTTTTAATATATGAGGTTCCCCATTAGACTCACTTGGTGGGGGGCAGTTAAGAACCACTGGTACTGAGTGTCAAAATATTTTGTAGATATTAATACTTTCCAAGACTGGGAGTGGTGGTTCATACCTGTAATCCCAGCACTTTGAGAGGCTGAGACGAGCAGATCATTTGAGGTCAGGAGTTCAAGACCAGCCTGGCCAACATGGTGAAACCATGTTTCTACTAAAAATTAAAAAAAAAAAAATGAGCCAGGCGTGGTGGTGGGCACCTGTATTCCCAGTTACTTGGGAGGCTAAGGAATGAGAATCCCTTGAACTCAGGAGGCAGAGGTTGCAGTGAAAAAAAAACAAAAACAAAACTTTCCAGTGCCATGACACTTCTTCATTATTATCTCGGCATCAGCCACTTGGGTGTCTTTGCTGTACTGGTTACATAAGGAGAGAGTGAAGGAATGATATGGGCAAATGAGGAATTAGTGAAGAAGACTCCCCTTTGACACCTCCCACCAGTTCTGTTTTCCTTTTCTCCACTGAATGCTCTCTGTACCCTGCAGCCTCCTGGCCAGGCTGAGCATCTTCCCTCTGGCCTCTGTCCAGCTTTTCCTCAAGCCCAAGTGACAGGAGTGTTTCGTGTCCCTTGCATGGGCGCTGCTCTAGGAGGCTGCCCAGCCATCCCATCCTCCGTCCATCTCCTGGGCTGCAGCGAGGAGAAGGGAGTTCCTAGCTGTAGAGGAGGTGCAGCAGCAGTGGAAGGAGCAGGAGGTTTGCCTGGGCTGGAGCATGGTGGGTGCAGGGCTCTCCTGGCTCAGCCACCAGCTTCCTGTCATGTGGAGTAAATGACTTTCTCTCCTGGACCTCAGGGTCCTCACTTGAAAAACGTCAGCTGGACCAGAGGACCTGGAGGCCACATGCCTTGGACTTTAAAGTGCACAGACATCACCTGATATCTTCCTTACAGTGTGTATTCTGATGCAGTGGGTCTTAAGGAAGAAATAATTCTGCACTTATTTATTTTTTAGAACTTAAGATATTTAATTTTGTTTCTTTACTAATGGTTAACATTTATTTTTTTAGTTTCAACTGGTATTTTAGATACAGGGATTACGTGTGTAGACTTGTTACGCAGGTTTATTGCGTGATGCTGAGGTTTGGGATAGAGATCCTGTCACCCTGGTAGTGAGCATAGTACCCAATAGATAGTTTGTCAATCCACACTCCTTCCCTCCCCTTTCTAGTAGCCCACAGAGTCTGCTGTTCCCATGTTTATGCGCATGTGTGCTCACTGTTTGGCTCCCACTTATAAGTGAGAACATGCAGTATTTGGTTTCCTGTTCCTGTGTTATTTCACTTAAGATTATGGCCGCCAACTACATCTGTGTTCCTGCAAAGGACATAATTTTGTGGTTTTTTAATGGCTGCATATTATTCCATGGTGTATATATACCACATTTTTCTGTATCCAATCCACCATTTATGGGCACCAAGGTTAATTCCATGCCTTAGCTACTATGAATAACACGACAAAGAACATATGAATGTATGTGTCATTCTGGTAGAATGATTTACTTTCCTTTAGGTATACACCCAGTAATGGGATTGTTGGGTGGAGTGGTAGTTCTGTTTCAAGTTCTGTTCTTTGAGAAATCTCCAAACTGCTTTCCACAGTGGCAGAACTAATGTACATTCCCACCAACAGTGATAAATGTTCTCTTTTCTCCTCAGCCTTGACAGCATCTCTTGTTTTTTGACTTTTTTGTAATAGCTATTCTGACCAGTGTGAGATGGCATCTCATTGTGGTTTTGATTTGCATTTCTCTGATGATTAGTGATGGTAAGCATTTTTTTTTTCATGGTTGGTTGGCTGCTTGTATGTCTTCTTTTGAGAAGTGTCTGTTCATATCCTTTGCTCATTTTTTAATGGGGCTATTTGTTTTCTGCTTGTTGATTTGTTTAAGCTCCCACTCTCACCATTCCTATACAACATAGTACTGGAAGTCCTAGCCAAAGCAATCAGGCAAGGGAAAGAAATAAAAGGCATCCAAATAGAAAAAGAAGAAGGTGGATTATCTGTCTTCATTGATCATACCATTGATCATTCATTATACATAAAAAACTCTAAAGGCTCTGCCAAAAGTCTTCTCGAAAGGATATAAAATCAATACACAAAAATCAGTAGCATTTTTATACACCAGTAACATCTAGGCTGGGAGTCAAATCAAGAACACAATTCCATTTACAACAGCCACAAAGAGAATGAAATATCCAGGAATATAACTAGCCAAGGAGATGAAATATTTCCACAAGGAGAACTACAAAACACTGCTGAAGGAAATCAGAGATGGTACAAATAAATGAGAAAACATTCCATGCTCATGGATTGGAAAAAATCAACATAATTTAAGTGCCCATACTGCCCAAAGCAATATATAGATTTAATGCTACTCCTATCAAACTACCAATGTCATTTTTCACAGAATTTGGAAAAACTATTCTAAAATTCATATAGAACCAAAAAAGAGCTAAATAGCCAAAACAATCCTAAGTAAAAAGAACAAAATTGGAGGCATCACATTATCTGACTTCAAACTATACTAGAAGGCTACAGTAACCAAAACATCAGGGGACTGGTGCAAAACAGACACATAGACCAACAGAATAGCATGGAAAACTCAGAAATAAAGCTTCACACCTACAACCATCTTATCTTTGACAAGGGTGACAAAAACAAGCAATGGGGAAAGAAATCTCTATTGAATAAATGATGTTGGGATAACTGGCTAGCCTTATGCAGAATAATGAAATTAGACCCACTACCTTTCACCATATACAAAAGTTAACTCAAGATGGATTAAAGATTTAAATGTAAGATCTCAAACTATAAAAATCCTAGAAGAAAACCTAGGAAGGCCAGGCGCAGTGGCTCATGCCTGTAATCCTAGCACTTTGGGAAGCCAAGGTGGGTGGATCACCTGAGGTCGGGAGTTTGTGACCAGCCTGGCCAACATGGTGAAACCCCGTCTCTACTAAAAATACAAAAATTAGCTGGGCGTGGTGGCAGGTGCCTATAATCCCAGCTACTTGGGAGGCTGAGGCAGGAGAATCGCTTGAACCTGAGAGGCAGAAGTTTCAGTGAGCTAAGACCATGCCATTGCATTCCACCCTGGGCAACAAGAGTGAAACTCAGAAAGAAAGAAAGAAAGAAAGAAAGAAAGAAAGAAAGAAAGAAAGAAAGAAAGAAAGAAAGAAAGAAAGAAAGAAAGAAAGAAAGAAAGAAAGAAAG
>NW_012102143.1:4173863-4212929 GCF_000951045.1 Mandrillus leucophaeus | reverse complement strand
AGAAAGAAAGAAAGAAAGAAAGAAAGAAAGAAAGAAAGAGAGAAAGAGAGAGAGAGAGAGAGAAAGAGAGAAAGAGAGAGAGAGAGAAAGAAAGAAAGAAAGAAAGAAAGAAAGAAAGAAAGAAAGAAAGAAAGAAAGAAAGAAAGAAAGAAAGGAAGGAAGGAAGGAAGGAAGGAAGGAGAGAAAGAAGGAAAGAAAGAGAGAGAAAGAAAGAAAGAAAGAAAGAAAGAAAGAAAGAAAGAAAGAAAGAAAGAAAGAAAGAAAGAAAGAAAGGAAGGAAGGAGGGAAGGAAGGAAGGAGGGAAGGAGGTAAGGAGGGAAAGAGGGAAAGAGGGAAGGAGGGAAGGAAGGAAAGAAGGAAAGAAGGAAGGAAACGAGGAAAGAAGGAAGGAAACCAAGGAAAGAAGGAAGGAAACCGAGGAAATACCCTTCTCAATATCAGTGTTGGCAAAGAACTTTTGACTAAGTCCCCAAAAGAAATTGCAACAAAAACAATAATTGACAATTGGGATCTAATTAAACTGAAGAGCTTCTGCATAGCAAAAGAAACTATGGGCAGAGTAAATAGACAACCCACAGAATGGGAGAAAATATCCGCAAACTATGCATCTGATGAAAGACCAACATTCAGAATCCATAAGGAGATTCTGCATTTCCAACAGGTTCCAGGAACAGGTCCGCCGCTCTTGTGTGGAGAAGCCAGACTGGAGGCACCAGCCCGCTGAAATCTCTGATCAGGCAAGGTGATGCGGGAATGGGCTCTTGTAACTTACACAGCTGTCATTGGAAAGGTTTCTTTTCTGTGTTCTAATCATTGCTATTCAATTTCCCTCTAAACTATTTTAGACCATAGCCCTGTTTGAGGAAGCCTACTGTATTTGTGAAAACCAAAGTAGCTCCCAGAAATTTCACAGAAACGAACACAATCCTTGCTTCTTTCCCTCTGAGATCCAAAGGCCCTGGTTGTACATGTCGCCACACTGCCTGCTTAGTTATTAGAAGCAGAAAGTCATTCCCAGGTTTATAGAGTAAAACGTTCTTGCTGGGGTGCGGTGGGTGTCTCACCAGTTATCTTTCCTCAGACCTGGAGTAGAGTCTCGCAGTCCATGACTGCTGGAAGCTCACCCGTCTTCTGCCTTGACAGCAGCCTGGGCTCAGCCTGGGCCCGTGCTTCCTGGAAGTGATGTTAGGCTCAATCAGCCTTATGCTGGATGAGTTTGATGAGGTCCCGTGTGGCAAGACCTGGGTGCCGCACCTGCTGATGGGTCTTTTTTATGGATGAGGAAACAGAGGCTTACAGCTAGCCTCAAGCCACCCCAAAGTCAATGGCAGAGGTAAGAGGAGGACAAGATGTCAGCTCCATCACCCTCTCCAGAGAACCCCTAAACCTAACACAAAGAGGAGGTTGCATACACCGGTCCACTTGATTCAAATTCTGGCTCTGCCATGGTTAGCTCTGTGATTTGGGGTGAATTCATTCTCTTATTCAGGCCTCGGTTTGGTCATGTGTAAAATGGAGCCACTAAAAACATCTCCTGCCTACAGAATTATGACGGTGTTTCCAGGAATTTGCCCCATCTGCAATCTTATTAGCGACATGAATAACTTTAATTTATGCACATGCAATTACAATGTTTAATGTCTTTTTACACTTGCCTTCGAACTCAAAGTACATCTAACTGAATTTAAATATGCCCTCTGCCATCTTATTTTTCAAGATATATGCATTGGTATCCTGGCTAACACGGTGAAACCCCGTCTCTACTAAAAATACAAAAAATTAGCCGGGCATGGTGGCGGGCGCCTACAGTCCTAGCTACTCAGGAGGCTGAGGCAGGAGAATGGCGTGAACATGGAAGGCGGAGCTTGCAGTGAGCCGAGACTGCGCCACTGCACTCCAGCCTAGGCGACAGTACAAGACTCCATCTCAAAAAAAGAAAAAAAAAAAAAAAAGATACACGCATTGGTAGGGTGGGTTAGGGTTAGCATAAAAATGGGGCCAGTCAACCAATCAACACATATTTGTTGAATCTTGCTCTGTGTCAGGTGGTATTTGGGGAGACAGGTGTGTATTTGGGGAGCATGATGCTAGAGATTCAGGATGCCGTGGTAAAGGAAGCAGAAAGGTCACTTCCTTTTCAGAGCTGCCGGGGTGGACAGAGAGTAAGTGAATAATTTCTCATCACTAATTAACTAACTTCAAGGATGTGCTCCCGTGCACATGAGGTAAGTCACACTTGACATTGGCTTCAGCGTCTGCACCCCAAGGGTGTGGAGCCAGATTTCTGTTTTCCTTTCTCTCAGATTCATGCGTTTATTATTCCGTGGCACCTGAGCTTCCCTTTGACTGTGAACGTCATGGGCATAATGAGCTGGAGTTGCAGGGACAGGTTTGAAGAGCAGAAGCTAGTCAAGTTTTGGCAAGTGATAGGAGTTTTTGTTTGTTCATGTGTTTTTTAGAGTCAGGGTCTTGCTCTGTCACCCAGGCTGGAATGCAGTGGTATGATCATGGGTCACTGCAACTTTGAATTCCCAGGCTCAAGCTATCCTCCTGCCTCAACCTCCCGAGTGACTAGGACTACAGGCATACAACGCCATGCCCTGCTAATTTTAAAAAAGGAAATTTTGTAGAGATGGGGGAGTTTCACTACATTGCCCAGGCTGGTCTCAAACTCCTGATCTTAAGCAAACTTCCCTCCTTGGCCTCCAAAAGGGCTGGGAGTACAGGCTTGAGCCACTGCACCCAGCCTTGTTTGTTTGTCTTGAAGAGAAGGAATAAATATTTGCAGAAGAATAAAGTTAAAACTCTCAGGTGATTAAAGGTAGGGTTTCAAGGCTCTCTGGGAAGAAATGGGAGGAGGAGAGGATACCTGGTAATGGGTAGTCAGGTCTAAAACCTAGAGGCAGAAACAATATGACTAATGGGAATCTTCATTAAATTTTACTATATGGCACATGATCTATTTTAAACCACTATATGACATTCTTTTCTTTCTATAGGAAATCCATAAAATCTACATTACTTGCGCATGCATTGGACCTGGATGTGGACCTTTTAGTTTGAATGGAAGGAGTGCTGGGGCTGAGTCGGGGAGTGAGGGACAATACTCCTAGGCTGCAGCCTCCCAGGGTACAGGTGTGTGGGTTGGGTCAGAGCAGGGTTCCTAGTCTTGCCCTGCCTGTTCAAGCAGCTTCACCCACCAGTTCTGGTCTCATGGGTACCACTTTTGCTCCCTGGAGGAATCCCTATGGCCAAAGTGTAGACCCACTGGGAACTGTCCAGCACTGCAGAGCATAAGACGTGGGTGAGGGGCATATTGGCAGGGAGACCATCTTTTTTCCATCTTGCCTTGAAACAGAGAGCCCCTGGCCAGTTGTGGACTGTTTGGTCATGGTGATAGAAGGGGGTGAGGACTGACCTTGGGGCAGTTTGGAGCAGGTGATGCAATGGGAGCCAACCTTTGTGAAGCTTGCTCCAATCAATGCTCAGCTATTGCGTCACCTGTCTCCAAGGTGCTGGCGACGTCAGGAGGCCAATGATGCTCTTAGAGATTATCTAAAGCAAACAAGGCCATCTTCATTATGCTACTCCAGGATCCTGGGGAAGCTGGCAAGGTCCTGGTGGTAGTGTCAGGTCACCCTAAGATCCGAGCAGACTGGAGGTGCAGGAACCTGACAGGTGATTGTTAAGTGACAGATTTAGGTCTAGAATGCCACTGCCTTATTCTCAGTGTGCTTCAGCTGCGCTCATATCCAGTGATTGTCAATTACAAACAAACCAGGTTGGAATCAGTCTGCTGGTCTCAACATGGAAATCAAACTTGCCCACCTCTCTGTTTTAATGACTTCCCACAAACTCTGTTAAAGGTGCAGAACTCATGTTCCCTCTTCTGATATCACACAGGCTTTTCTGCAGAGAAGAGGCTGGTGGAGTGGTATGTCCGTGGACAAGCTGGGCTCAGATGGTCCAGGAGCTTCTCTGGTGGGCAGGGCTACCGCTATGGGCTGAGTTGTGTTCCCCCACCCCAGTGCATATGTTGGAGCGCCAACACCCAATCTGGTTGTTTTTGGAGATAGGGCTTTCAGGAATTTCTTAAGGTTAAATGTGGGCATAAGAATATGGTCCTAATCTGATAGGGTTGGTGGCCTTAGAGAAGATCTTGTTCTCTCTGTCGAGTGCACACTCCAAGAAAATGCCATGCGAAGACATAGCAAGAAAATGGTCATCTGCAAACCAAGAACAGAGTCTTCATCAGAACCCAATCATGCTGGCACCCTGATCTTGGACTTCCAGCCTCCAGAACCGTGAGAAATAAATTTCAGTTTCTTAAGTCTATAGTATTTTGTTACGGCAGCCCCAGCTGACCAAAATAGCTACTGTCTTCCTGGCTTCCTGGCTCTATTCCTGTCTGAGCAGTTCCTCCCAGCAACTCATAGGCACAGAACACCATTATAACCCAGCGGGAAAGCAATGTGGCAACATGTTGCAAAAATGTTTATGCCTCTGGCCTTGTCATTCCAGTCCTGAGTATTTTTAGGAAGCAGTTTAACAGGAGGAAAAAACTGTGTACATTGAAGATGCTCCCTGGAATAATACCTTTCAGGTCATCAAATCAGAACTATCCAAAACAGGCAACAGTGTGTCACCTTGGTAAAATGTGGTACAGTAAGACTACAAGTAGGAGGGTTATATAGAGATGTAAAATATATATATATTTCACACCAAGTTTCACTCTTGTCGTCCAGGCTGGAGTGCAGTGGCACGATCTCCGCTCACTGCAACCTCTACCTCCTGGGTTCAAGAGATTCTCCTCCCTCAGACTTCTGAGTAGCTGGGATTACAGGCACCTGCCATGACACCTGGCTAATTTTTTTTTTTTTTTTTTTGAGATGGAGTCTTGCCCTGTTGCCCAAGCTGGAGTACAGTGGCGCAATCTCGGCTCACTGCAAGCTCTGCCTCCCAGGTTCACGCCATTCTCCTGCCTCAGCCTCTTGAGTAGCTGGGACTACAGGTGCCTGTCACCATGCCCAGCTAATTTTTTGTATTTTTAGTGGAGACGGGGTTTCACCATGTTAGCCAGGATGGTCTTGATCTCCTGACCTCGTGATCCGCCAGCCTCGGTCTCCCAAAGTGCTGGGATTACAGGCATGAGCCTCCACGCCCGGCTACACCCGGCTAATTTTTGTATTTGTAGTAGAGATGGGGTTTCACCTTGTTGGCCAGGCTGGTCTCGAACTCCCTGCCTCAAGTGATCCGTCCACCTCAGCCTCCCAAAGTGCTGGGATTACAAGTGTGAGCCGCTCCACCCGGTCGAAAATAGATTTTATAGTATATAGTTTAAAAAGGCAAAATGCTACAACTTGTGAGTGTTTTAATTAGAAATATGAAAAAATGTACCCATGCATAGGAAAATAGGAAGAAAATATGCCAATTAATTAACTTAAGGTGGTGGGATGTTAGGGAATTTCAACAATTTTTCCTTATGCTTGAAGCTTCATTGTTTCTACAGAGAACAAAACGAGGCTTATGCTTGTCAGCCTGCATCCTCAGCAGAGCCTGTTTTTCTCCTCCGCCTAAGAGTTTCCAGACCCACAAGAGGCCTTTGATGCCAGTCCCATGGGGCTCTATTTTATAATGGAAGAGAACATCCACTTGTCACAGGAACTGTATCCTACACAGCAGTGTAAACCGTCACCGCAGTCCCCCGACAGCCTTCTCTGCACCTTGCCATTAACCTCGCACCTGAGCTCACCTCTGGTTAATAGAAAAACCTACATAAAGCCCGGAGCCAAGACTAACTTCAATTTTCCACAGCTTTACACTGACCAGCCATTTCTCACACTGGGGTGTCACATGATTTGTTTCTCATGACAAAATTCCCTGGAACCAGATCCTTCTCTGAGTCAGAGCTGAGTCCTCAAGCTGAGCTGAGTATCGGGTAGCAGGAGGGAGGTGATACCCGGCCGGGCCGTTTTTGACATTGAGACATCAGGAATGGGACTGCCTCCACTTCCCTTCCCAGTGATGGGCAGGAGCATCTCCTGCTTCCGTGTGTGCTGGGACAGAGTCCATCTCACAGTCCCTAGACTCGTAGGGTCTCTTTATCTACATTACTCAGGTGCATGCTGTCCTTTGGAATTAAATTTACACAGGAAGTGATGAATATTCTCCATTGATACAGCATCTTTATTCAGCTTTTGAGTCTGTTTTCTTTTCAATGTAAACAAATGAATATATGGCAAAACCAAAACAAAACAAAAACAACAAAAACAAAACAAAACCCAAAAACACAAAATGATCTAAAGAAAAAAAACAAAACTATGTCACTGCCCACCAGTTCTACTCACTGGGAGTAATTATTGGCAAATTCCTATGTATCCTCGGGTCTATCATGTTTGCCTATAAGCAGCATCTGTGTGAATATTCTGTATCCTTTGATAACAAAAGAGGACCAAGTTAGGATCATACTGTGCTTTGTTCTAGCCTCACGTTTTTCACTTAATTATATATCTTGGGATCTTATCAGCACATATATACTTTTAATTTTTTATTTTTGTGGGTACATGGTAGATGTACATGTTTATGGGGTACACGGGATGTTTAGAAACAGGCATGTAATGTGTAATAATCACATTGTGGAGAATGAGGTATCTGTCCCCTCAAGTATTTATCCTTTGTATCATAAACAATCCAATGACACTCTTAATTATTCTAAAATATACAACTAAATTATTACTGACTATAGTCACCTCATCGCAACACAATTTTTTTGAGATGGAGTCTCACTCTGTCACCAAGCTGGAGTGCAATGGCGCAGTCTCGGCTCACTGCAACCTCCGATTCCCTGGTTCAAGCGATTCTCCTGCCTCGGTTTCCTGAGTAGCTGGGATTACAGGCACGTGCCAACATGCCCAGCTAATTTTTGTATTTTTAGTACAGACGAGGTTTCACCATGTTGCCCAGGCTGGTCTCAATCTCCTGACCTCGTGATCCATCTGCCTTGGCCTCCGAAAGTGTTGGGAGCCACTGCGCCTGGCCAACACACATATTTTAATGGGTGCATAGTATCTTACTTAGAGCTGTAGCATAATTTATTTACATAGACCCTTTAATAGACATTTCAGGGATTTTTCTTTTTCCTTTTATTTAAATAACAAATGCAGCTGCAAGTGAGCATTTTGTGCACATAACTTTGTGCACATTTGGAAGTATATTTGTAGATTTGTAGGGATTTTTTTATTTTTTATTTTTAGATAGGGTCTGGCTCTGTCACCCAGGCTGAACTGTGGTAGCATAATCATGATTCACTACAGCCTCCACATTCTGGGCTTAAGCAAGCCTTCCTCCTTAGCCTCCTGAGTAACTGAGACCACAGGCACGTACCACCAAGCCCGGCTTATTTTTTGTAGAGATTGATTGGGTCTCACTATGTTGCCCAGGCTGGTCTTGAACTTCTGGCGGAGTTGAAGCCAGGAGTTCGAGACCAGCCTGGGCAACATAGTGAGAAGCCTGCCTCAGTCTCCCAAAGTGCTGGGATTATCTGTGTGAGCCACTGTGCCTGGCCTGGTAAAATTTTAGTGATGGAAATACTGGGTCAAAGATAACATGCATTTAAAACGTTGATTTCTGCTGGCAAACTCAATACACTGATGTAGTTTATTCTTCTACCATCAATGTGTGAACCTACCAGATTTTCCACATTCTAGCAAATGATGCATGCAAACTGTTTAATTTTCCCAATGATAGTTGAAAAGTGGTCTCTTCCATTATTTAATGATGATACCATCATTATTTAATTTGCGTTTTCTTAATTCTGGGGTTAAACATCCTCTAATGTATTTGTTGGCCGTTTATATCTTTTTAGTTCAATGAAATGCCCTGTTCTTGACACATTTTTTTCTCTTGGGCTTCTGTCTTTCTATTATTATTTTATTAAGGAAATTAGCTCTTTATCTGCTTGTAGGTTATAAATCTTCTTCTTCTTTTTTTTTTTTTAACCATTTGAAGCCTGTTTACTAGATTATTTTTCACACAGAGGACATTTTAAATTTTTATTTAGCAATTTGAACAATTGTTCTCTAGTTTTTAGGTTCTTGCATTGGTTTTTAGGTTTTGCATTGATTTATCTCCATTCCAAGATTTTAAAATCCACGTTATGTTTTCTTCTAGTGCTTTAATAAGATACATTTTTAGGCCAGGCACCGTGGCTCACTGCAGTAATCCCAGCACTTTGGGAGGCCGAGGCTGGTGGATCACGAGTTCAGGAGTTTGAAACCAGCCTGGCCAACATGGTGAAACCCTGTCTCTACTAAAAATACAAAAATTAGCTGGGCGTGGTGGTACATACCTGTAGTCCCAGCCACTGGGGAGGCTGAGGCAGGAGAATCACTTGAACCCAGGAGGTGGAGGTTGCAGGCAGCCGAGATCGCGCCACTGTACTCCAGCCTGGCAACAGAGCGAGACTCTGTCTCAATAATAATAATGATAATAATGTACATTTTTACATTTAAATCTTTGAACAATCCAGAGCAGCTTCATTCAGTAGAACCTCCTGTGTTAATGGAAATGTTCTGTGTTGTCCAATATGGCAGCCACCGGCCCCATGTGGCTCTTGAGCACTTGAATTGTGGCTAATGTAACTGAATATGAGTTTTTACCATTATTTAATTTAAATTAATTTAACTTCAAAGGGCTCCAGGTGACTGGTGGCTACATTATTGCAACCTGCACATCTAGAGTTTATTCTGGTCTTAAGATTGCAGTAAGAGCCAGGTGCGGTGGCTCATGCTGGTAATCCCAGCACTTTGGGAGGTTGAGGTGAGTGGATCCCTTGAGCTCAGGAGTTTGAGACCAGTTTGGGCAATATGGTGCCCAATATGGTTCTCCAAGAGAACCCTCTGTTGAGGCTGCTGGTGCCTGTGCCTCACTCCACCTAACAGTGGCTGAGCTGCAGAAGTGCAGGCCATTCTGATGCACTGGGATGGAGTGTAGCTGGGAGGGCTTGGGAGAACTGGAGCCTGCTCCCCAGCGGAGGACTCTGACAGTGGGAGCTGGCTGGGGCACCTGTGATAGATGGCAGAGCTGGGGGAGTGGGCTGCTGTACAGTTGCACAGACCCCCAACGTTTTTGTATCTCTACAAAAAATACAAAATGAGCCAGGCGTGGTGGTGTGCACCTATAATCCCAGCTACCCAGGAGGCTAAGATGGGAGAATTGCTTGAACCCAGGAGGCGGAGGTTGCAGTGAGCTGAGATCTCACTACTGCGCTCCAGCCTGGGCAACAGAGACTCTGTCTCAAAAATTAAATAAAATAAAAATAAAAAAAATTGCAGTAGGGGCAGGGCAAGATATCTCATGCCTGTAATCTCTGCACTTTGGGAGGCTGAGGTGGGTGGATCACTTGAGGTCAGGAGTTTGCAGTCACCCTGGCCAGCATGATAAAACCTTGTTTCTACTAAAAATATAAAAATTAGCCAGGCATGGTGGTGCATGCTTGTAATCCTAGCTACTTGGGAGGCTGAGGCAGGAGAATCACTTGAACCGGGAGGTGGAGGTTGCAGTGAACTGAGATGGAGCCACTGAACTCCAGCCTGGGAGAAAGAGCGAGACTGTCTCAAAATAACAATAACAACAATAATAAAAATAATAATTGCAGTACAGATCACTTCCCCACCCCCACTCGCTGATACCAGTTGTCCCAATGTCATGCACAGAAGCTTGCTTTTGCCCTAGATGTGAAGTGTCCCCATTGCCATATGCTCAATTCCCATGTATATTTGAGTCTATTTCTGGATACTCTGCTTAGTTTCATTGATTTTAGGGAAACTTTATATCTTTATGAGAACTTTCAGAGAGCTTCTCTACTTTACAGTATCTCAGAGCCTTAGGATTGCTTAACAGAAGCATCTATTGGCTAACCTTAGCATAGAAGATGGCAATTTATTCTTTGTTAATTCTCATTCTATTTTTTGACAATAACATTAAACTTGAACTAACAATGATGGCAAAGAACATGGAAAAACAGCCGAAGAGTTGACACGTGGGATTTTTAAAGAACTGAAAACACACACACACACACACACACACACAGATTTTTCCAAAGTTTTTGTGGGGAGCCAGTTCCAGGTAAATGGGGCTGGGCGAGGTCAGTTTCAGCATCTTCATGTACATGTCTCTGGGCCCTCCCATCCCAAACAGCAGTTATTCCTCACTCATCCTGAGCCTCCCACACCTGCCCTCCCCTCCTCACTCAGGAAAGGACCGAGCCAATGTCCTCTCACAGGAAAGCCCAAGGGGTCCTTCCCAGAGGGTGGAGCATTTCAAAGGGGAGAAGATCCCTGACTTTATAAGAATAATAATGACAAATTGCTGGGGAATTTCTGGTACAATCATTGAGAAGAGACCAATAGTTGGGGATGTTAAGTCACCTTCTTGTCTGCTAAGAAACTTGATTTCTTACATTTATAAGATTTGTTGGCTGGGTGCAGTGGCTCACGCCTGTAATCCCAGCATTTTGGGAGGCTGAGGTGGGTGGATCACCTAAGGTCAGGAGTTTGAGACCAGCCTGGCCAACATGGTGAAACCTCATCTGTACTAGAAATGCAAAAATTAGCTGGGTGTGGTGATGTGTGCCTGTAATCCCAGCTACTTGGGAGGCTGAGGCAGGAGAATCATGTGAACCCGGGAGGCAGAGGTTACAGTGAGCCGAGATGGTGCCACTATACTCCAGCCTGGGCAACAGAGTGAGACTTGTCCCAAAAAATAAAAAAAAAAAAAGATTTCTCAAGTGGGTAAACGCCAAGGGGGAGCCATAAGGAAAGTCTTGACTCCCAGCTGTCTTTCTTCTTTACTTTTCCAATCCTGCTCTATTGCTTCTCCCTTTCCAGTCCTGCATGACTCTTTAGGGCAGAGCCACAGCTTTCTGGCCATCTCAGCTGTCGCAGCCTCATTTAGGTGATGCCAATTCCCTTCCCAAGATTAAATGATTGAGGCCAGCCTAATACCCAGACTTCCATCTCGTAACCGGGGTGTGCCTAGCTCTGCCAGCCAAACCCCACTGTGGGAGAGAGGGTGCCTCTGCTCTTCCTTCTCCCATCCTTTCCTGTCTGTGTCTTCTGGGGTCAGGGCAGGCAGAGAAGGGCTTAGCAGAAAGGAGCAAAAGTTATTCGACTTTGAGGGTGTTCTTTGTAGTTCTCTCTTGGCTCTCAAAGCCCTTGGCCATGGCACGTGTCCAAGTGCTGGCTCTTTTGTCACACTCAAGATATCAACTCTTAGGAGGGCCTGTGCTCTAACTTACTGCAGCTCTGCCCAACTCCTGCCCCAGGGTCCAGCCCACAGCTTCTTACAGCTGAGGACCCTAAGCCCTTGGAGGCTGCCTTTCTGGGTGGGTTCCCATAATGTCAACTCTAGTCAGTCTATCTTCTCAGCATCTACTTGCCACTCCCCTCCCAAAGAAAAAGCTCATGCATTCATACCAGACCCAATGTTGGGGGTCCGTGCAACTGTATAGTGGCCCACTCCCCCAGCCCTGCCATCTATCACAGGTGCCCCAGCCAGCTCCCACTGTCAGAGTCCTCCGCTGGGGAGCAGGCTCCAGTTCTCCCAAGCCCTCCCAGCTACACTCCATCCCAGTGCATCAGAATGGCCTGCACTTCTGCAGCTCAGCCACTGTTAGGTGGAGTGAGGCACAGGCACCAGCAGCCTCAACAGAGGGTTCTCTTGGAGGCATCTGGGGTTTGAGGTGGGAGTAGCGGGAAAACACTTCAGTGCCCTCCCCCACCTCAGTTGGACTCCTCTCCATTTCTTCCTCAAGTCCTACCAGCGATCTGGTAAACTCCAGTCTTTCTAAAGATAGCTTGCTGATGGGAGTGGATTTGAGTACTGCAGAACCTACCTGGTCAACTCAGGATAAATTCTATGGGGATGTGTCATGTCTTGTCTGGTCTTGTCTGGTCTTGTCTTGTCTTGTCTTGTCTTTTCTTTCTCTCTTTCTTTTTTAGATGGAGTTTTGCTCTTGTTGCCCACACTGGAGTGCAGTGGTGTGAACTCAGCTCACTGCAACCTCCATCTCCCAGGTTCAAGTGATTCCTCTGCCTCAACCTCCCAAGTAGCTGGGATTACAGGCGTGTACCACCACACCCAGATAATTTTGTATTTTTAGTAGAGATGGGGTTTCACCATGTTGGTCAGGCTGGTCTCGAACTCCTGACCTCAGGTGATCCACGCACCTCAGCCTCCCGAAATCCTGGGATTACAGGCGTGAACCACCGCGCCTGGACGGGGTGTGTCTTGAAGCTGGACTTTAGAACCTGAAGTTATTTTAGAACGAAATGCTAGAACAACAGTTAGCAAAACAAAAAGAGAAAAGTTTTTAAGTCAGTAGGTATTCAGATTCATTTTGAAGTTCTTTCTTTGCATTTGCACGGCCACTGGGAAGGTTTTTTCTCCTCTTTGGCAAAAGTAGGCTTCATGTTATCCATTCCAGCTCGCTGTGTGCAGCAAGCACGTGACAGACATCCTACCTGGCTGCGGCTGCAGCTGTAGCTGAGCAGAGTCAACCCGTGGAATCCAGGTATGGGCAGCAGAGACGGCCCCACGATGCTTGGCACAGCTATAAGGTCTCCCCATGGGAACAGGTGGAAATTGTGCTGAGTTCAGATAAGAGGTATCTAATTAATAAGAAATTTAAAGAAGACCCAGTTTGTGCCCCACAGTGAGTAGTCTCCTTATACAAATACCATAGACCGGTGGATTCAGGGAACCTCATGGCCACAATGGGCCTAATTGTCCTTTATGGAAGCACAACTGAGCATAGCTGAGAATCAGAAACAGGGCTTTGGGAAATAGATATCAGCCAGTTAGTTCCACATTCATTTTCAATTGCTTGTGAACTGAGACATTTTCCTCACAAATAAAACACAAAAGGTAATTTTCCTCTGCTGATATTGAATTTTGAAAATCAGGCTGGATGTGTTGGCTCATGGCTGTAATCCCAGCACTTTGGGAGGCCAAGGTGGGATGATTGCTTGAACCCAGGAATTTGAGACCAGCCTGGGCAACATAGCGAGATCTTGTCTCTTTTTTAATCAGCTGGATGCAGTAGTGTACAACTATGGGCCCAGCTACTCGGGAGGCTGAGGTGAGAGGATTGCTTCAGCCCAGAGGGTCAAGGCTACAGTGAGCCATGATTGCACCACCGCTCTCTAGCCTGGGCAACAGAGCAAGATCCTGTCTCAAAAATAAAACAAAACAAAAACAAACAAACAAAAAACAACAACAAAAGAAAATCATGCTGACCAGGTGTGATGGCTCACGCCTGTAATCCCAGCACTTTGGGAGGCCGAGGCTGGCGGATCACGAGGTCAAGAAATCGAGACCATCCTGGCTAACATGGTGAAACCCCATCTCTACTAAAAATACAAAAAAGTAACTGGGTGTGGTGGCAGGCACCTGTAGTCCCAGCTACTCAGGAGGCTGAGGCAGGAGAATGGCGTGAACATGGGAGGTGGAGCTTGCAGTGAGCCGAGATCACACCACTGCACTCCAGCCTGGGTAACAGAGTGAGACTCCATCTCAAAATAATAATAATAATAATAAAATCATGCTGAAGGCCTTTTGGTTTTGCATTTAAGTCCTAGAAATATAAATCGGTAGCCAGAGCTGTCCTGAGCACCTTGTCAATGCCAAATGCATGAGCAGGGCATGCATTCCGCTCATGCATCTGCTTCTCTAAGTCCATGAGCATCCTTATTTTCTCTCAAGGGGAACCATTGTTTTGTTCAACCCACATTCATTGAGCAGCATTGATAACCAGCTCCTCAATGAGTAGAGGCAAGGGAGGGAAGAGTCAGGATGTGGGTTCTAACCCTGGTGCTGGGTCCGGCTCTAAACCTTTCCGTATGAGTCTCCTCGGGCTGCTCTCACAAAGCCCCGCAAACTGGGTGACTTAAAGCAACAGAAATTCACTCTCTGGCAGTCATGAGGCCAGAAGTCCAACAGCATAGGTGGTAGCAGGGTGGGTTCCTTCCTGGGGAGCCCAGAGGTTGAATCTGTCCCATGCTTCTCTCTTGGCTTTGCTGGGAGTCTTTGGCGTTCCTTGGTTCATGGACACATCGCTCCAGTCTCTGCCCCTGTACACGCACAGCATGCTCCCTGTGTCTGTCTCTGTGTCTCTTCTTTTTTAAGGACATCATTCGTATTGCATTAAGGGCCCACCCTACACCAGTAACACCTCATCTTATCTTCACATCTTAATGACATCCACAAAGACCCTATTTCCAATTCAAGTTGTATTCACAGGTTTAGGACTTCAACCTCTTGTTTTGGGGGACACAATTCAACACCTTCCAATCTGGCTTCTGCTGTTGGGATATTTACTGTGAGAGTCACGAGGAAGAGCTCTGCAGTCCTGGTGACATCTAGCTAGCCCACACTACCTCTTCCCCAGTGCCTCGAAGAGCAGCCCTTGGCTACTGATGGCAGACCAATGATTGTAATTTGTGTTCTTCATTCGGTCACACAAAACCCAAACTAATGCACAAAAAGTGAATGTAGTGGGTCACAGTTAGTAATAGAGCTAGTACAATCTTTGAAAAATCTCTTCTCCACAAATCTCAGATTATTCCTAACCATTAGCCTTTGGTCTAACTGAATTTTCATACTTGTTCTCTTGCTCTACTTATTTCCTTCTGAGATCGCAAATGAATCACCTCGTGAAAGTACACACTTGTCACACTTCTTCTGAATTCTGATCCCTTTAATTCTGATCCTTTGTCACTGACACCCATCCTGTTTCCTGTGCTAACAGACCAACAGCTTTGCTCTTATCTTTACCCCCTGGCAGCATGACTCTGAGTTGTGTCCCTAGATAGCATGTAATTTCCACCAGTGTTTATGGAACATTCCATCTAGCCCATCTCTGCTGACTCATCACGTTCAGTTTGAGAGCTTCAAACTGACCAGTGTTGGTGGACAGGGCAAGTGTGACACAAGAGCCACCCACAAGCAAGTAGCCCCCACTCTGGGCTCACCTCTTTTTCCCTTTTGCATAACCCCATCCCAGTCCTCCGACTGTCGGTCTCTTCCACTCAGCTCTCCCAATAGCTGGGCTGTTTAGTTGACATAAACTCCGAACAGCTGGGCTATGTGGTTGTCCTGATGTTGACGTCCTTGGGCTGTTTGCAAAGGAGAAGCCTCTAGCATTCTGCCTGGATTTTCCTTTTTGCTGTTGTTTTGTTTTGAGTTACAGTCTTACTCTGTTGCCCAGGCTGGAGTGCAGTGGCTCCATCATAGTTCGCTGCAGCCTTGGACTCCTGAGCTCAAGTGATCCTCCCATCTTAGCCCCCTGAATAGATGGGACTACAAGCACATCATGTCCAGCTAATTTTTTTATTTTTATTTTTATTTTGTAGAGACAGAATCTCACTATGTTGCCCAGGCTGTTCTCTAACTCTTAGGCTCCAGCAATCTGACTGCCTTGACCACCCAAAGTTCTGGGATTACAAGCATGAGCCCTGAACTCATGCCTGGCCCTGCTTAGAGTTGAGGTCCTGCAGCCCGTGCTCTGGAGCTGTGAGAGGAAGGGGCGGGGTCTCAGTATCCGGAAAGTGAACATTTGCCAACCTCCCCATCTTTAGTAGGAGGCTTGGCTCTCAGGGGAGCCTGGTGTGGCCAGTCCAGAGGGCATTTGTTTTCCTCTCTCCTGAGAGTCCAGTCCCAGGCTTTGCTGGGTGGGAGGAGGCATTTTCTCAACTGAGAGTTGCTTAAATGAACTCTCATCCCATTCTCCTTGATTCAGCTCTATGCCCGCTGCCCCAACTCACCCTACTTCTGGAGGTACCTAGACGTTTCGGTGATTCCACACCTTGGATCTTAGCCTTCTCGTAGACCGCATAAAGTTCCCAGGCTCTGTTGGGTCTTTATCACTCACTGGACTGTTTTCCAACTTCCAAGTCTTGTGGCTGTTGTTTATTCTTCCATTTTTCTCATTTATATGCCTTAAAACAACACTTTTGTATTGTATAATGTGGCTCTATTGTAATACATTGAGTTAATCAACTATTGTTTTGGACATTTAAATTGTTTCCATTTTTGTTACATTACAGTGAAGCTGAATTGAACAGCCTTGTGCATATTTGTTCCTATAGCTGTTCGACTGTTTCTTAGAATAAATTATTGAAAGAGAAATTGCTGGAAACAAAAATATACACAATATTTACTACATATTACATATATCCTAGATATATATGATAATATTGTTTAAAAAATGGTTTTGATGCTATCCAGTGCAGATATGCTTTTCTTTCATTAACTTTAGTGGTTGGGGTTGGATTCTTTGGGCTCAAATCTCAGCTCTTCCACTCACAGTTGGTGTGATATCAGTAGCCTCTGTGTGTCAGTGTGCTCCTCTGTGAAATGGCCATGATAGATTGCCTGACTTTCAGATTCAGTACAGCAATCACTGTAACAACCCTGGCACTGAGCCCAGCACAGAGCCAGCCCTTAGGAAGGTTCTGAAATGCTGGCCTTCAGGGTCAGGAAATAGCATTCTCCTTCCCACCTGACTTCTTTTTTTTCCTTTTTTTTTTTTTTTTTTTTTTTGAGACAGGATCTTGCTCTGTCACCCAGGCTGGAATGCAGTGGCGCCATCAATGCTCACTGCAGCCTTGATCTCCTGGGCTCAAGCAATTCTCCTACCTCAGCCTCCTGAGTAGCTGGGACCAGAGGTGCATACCGCCAACCCTAGTTAATTAAATTTTTTTTTTTTTTGGTAGAGATGAGGATCTCACTATGCTGCCCAGGCCAGTCTTGAACTCCTGGACCCAAACAATCCTCCTGCCTCAGCCTCCCAAAGTGCTGGGATTATAGATGTGAGCCACCGCTCACATTATAGATTATAGATCTGATCCCCACCTGACTTCTGAACAATGCTAAACTAAATAAAAATAATCAGTGGACAGAGACCTCAATGTCCCCTTTATTACTGGCAAGGCCAGATTCAAGGAACAGCTTGCTAGCGCCCTACCTGTGCTGCAGAATTGGCACAGGCATTGGAGGGAGGTTTGAGTCTGTGCCCAGCTAGACATTATACCCCATCCCTTCCTTGGGCTGGTCTGCATAGAGACAGAAGGGGAAAGACAGACTCTTGGGGCTTAGACTGTCCATAGGTTACCTTCTTGCAGGAGAGCAGTGAGAGGTGGAGCTTTGCCCACGGAGAGCTTGCTCTGCTACTGTCGGGTGGGGGCAGGAGGCCTGGAGTGCTCTAGGAAAATCCTTCTTCAAGAAAACCAGAGGGGCAGCTTCTCGAATCCCAGCTTTCCATCCTCTTTACCCCCTGGGCCCTCCGTTCAAGACAGTGGTCGACCAAGGGCCAGCCTCACCTCCCAGAGCAAGCAAAGCAGCAGTTTGAGCAGGACTGTGCCCAATTTCCTGTCATGCTATCTAACACCAGGCACTGGGCTTTCAGGGATTCTCTTAGGAGCTTAGAGCAGTACAGAGTTTGCTCCTAAAGAGCTCTGCAATCAGTCAGAATACCACATGAGTTAAGTCAACTCAAGGTCACTTTTCCCCAAGGCCAAACACTCACTGTCTTTTATTTCTCATCTCAAATTATATCTAACCATGTTGTTTGACTTCGCTTATCAGAGGTTCTGCAATGTGATCAAATGACATCCTAAAGACACCCCCAAAATTCAGAGGCACTAAGAAGTTGTCTCATATTTGAATATAAACCCTCTCTTCATTAAGAAATTCCTGGGGATAAATTAAAACCAGAAGATTAAGTTTCCTTGCAAGTTTTAGTTCAAAGAAGTGAAAGTCCAAGGGAACCAAAGTTGAAATTAAATTTTTTTGCCCTTGCGAGTTAAAAGTCGAAGAAATTAAAGACCAAACATCAAGCTCCCCAGTTTCTAATTTGTCTCGGTCTCAGCCATAGATGTTCTTGACAGATGTGTGGGTAGCCCTGGGGCACTTCCTGCAGTTGGGTTCTCCTCTGTTGGAGACGGCAGGGTTTCCAACTTCGGCCACAGAGGACAGTCACCTCGTATCTTAGTTGCCTAGGACTGCCATAACAAGAGAGCACAAACTGGATGGCTTAAAATGACTAGAATTAGCCTGGGCAACATAGTGTGACTCCATTTCTACAAAATAATAGAAAAAATTAGCCAAGTGTGGTCGTGCATACCTGTAGTCCCAGCTACTTGGGAGGTGGAGACAGGAAGATCACATGAGCCCAGGAGTTCAAGACAGCAGTGAGTTATGATTGTATCACTGCACTCCTGCTGGGCAACAGAGCAAGACCCTGTTTCAAAAGAAAACAAAACACAAGTCAACAAAAAACAACAGAAATGTATTCTCTCATAATTCTGGAAGCTAAAAGTTCAAAATCCTGGTGTCATCAGGATTGGTTCCTTCTGGAAGCTCTAAGAAAGAAACCATCCCATGCCTCCCTCCAGCTTCTGGGGTTGCTGAGACACCTTGCTGTGCCTTGACTTGTGGACCCTCCACTCCAGTCTCTGCCTCTGTCTTCATGTCACCTGCTCTGTGACTCTGTGTGTCCTTTTTCGGTCTCTTGTAAGGACACTCATAGGATTTAGGGCCCACCCAAATTCCATATGCTCTCTGTATTAGTCTGTTCTCTTGCTGCTGCTAAAGACATACCTAGGACTGGATGATTTGTAAAGAAAAAGAGTTTTAATGGACTCACAGTTCCACGTGGCTGGGGAGGCCTCACAATCATTGTAGAAGGTGAGGGAAGAATAAAGGCACACCTTACATGGGGGCAAGCAAAGAGACAATGAGAGCCAAGCGAAAGGGGTTTCCCCTCATAAAACCATGAGATCTCGTGAGACTTATTCACTACCCTGAGAACAGCGTGGGAGAAACCACCTCCATGATTCAATGATCTCCCACTGGGTCCCTCCCACCACACATAGGAATTATGGGGGCTACAATTCAAGATGAGATTTTGGGTGGGGACACAGCCAAACCACATCACTTTCACTTAGATCCTTAATTAATTCCATCTGCAAATATACCCTGTTTCTAAAGAAGGTCACATTTTGAGCTTCTGGGTGGACACAAATTTTTGTGCTACTACACTTGGGGAGAGTCAGTGACCCCTGGCACCCAGGCCATATCCCACCCCTGTGGATTTGGAATCTCTGGGGCGAGGCCCCAGCAATGGGACTTTTCAAGTCTCCTTGGGCGATTCCAACATGCAGCCATGGCTGAGAAGCTGATTCAGGCCCAGGAAGTTGAGTGGGTCTCTTGCATGTACCTCTTTTAAAGTAGTCAAGAGTGAAAAGGATGGGAACAAGGGAATGCCCTGGGCACACCATCTGCCTTAAGGAAGCAGGCTCATGCCAGCCTTGCAGCCACCCAGGGGTGGGATCTGAATGAGGGGAGGAGGTGGGGAGAACCTTGCTTTCACCTCCAAGGATGCCCACCAGTCCAAGGCAGTTGACTGCCACTTTCATAGTGCATTTTATTTCAGCTGGGGTTTTTAACAACTTAGATGGAGTTTAGCTTTATTGAAGGCAGACTTTAAACACTCTTTACGCCGAATTCTATTAGCTCGGGTTAATTGTATGGCTGTGGTGGCTGGCACAAAATTGACCAACCCTAAATATTAGTATAGCTTAGTTAAACTTTTGTTTATTACTAAAGATGTATCACTGCTGTTTCCCGTGGGGGTGTGGTTGAGCAAAGTGTTTTGAGCTGCATTCGGACTGGTGGGCATCCTTGACCTCTGAATGACAAAGTGTTTTGGGCCGCATTCGGACTGGTGGGCACCCTTGACCTCTGAGTGAAATGCAAGTGGAAGAACCTGCATCAACGCGTTGTGATGATGCTGTGTTTGCTTCATCTCAGGGAGAATCCATCTGCTCATTGGAGACTTTGCTGTCTTCTGGCAAAGCTTACACATTTGTGGTGGGTGCACACCCCATTCCCAGTTCTTACTTGAGATAACGCTTTTCCTCATTCTGCATAAGGAGATCTCTGATTTTGCCTTTTCATTTTCAGCCCAAGCTCTGGGCTGCTCCACTGGGCTTATGGGGCCTGGTCCTGAAGTGTTTGGCTGGTGTGGGTTTCCCACTGCTGCCCTTGTCTGACAGTGGTGGTGGGGGCCCTTGAGTTTCTAGTGGTTTAAGTTATTTCCTAAGTTAAGCATGTAATTTTTCTTAATTTTGTATTTCTTCTTAATTGTTCTTAATATTTTTTCTTAATTTCTTTCTAATTAAGCATGTAGGGTGAGCCTTGCTTGCCTGGTCTGAGTGCCTTGCCTCCTAATTCCTGTGGCTTTGGTTTTTCTAACTGACTCATCCATAGTCTGCCTTGTGAGGCTGCCATAGTGAGAAAAATGAAATCAAAATGTTCTAGGTCTGTCGTAACCACCCACTGTTCAAAAAGTTCTCTTCTGCTGATGACTGACTCCCTTCCTGAGTGGGACAATTCTACCTGGGTGATATTCTCCCATAAGATGAGTATTTAGGCTGGACTTGGACTTAATTTATTGCCGCCCTCCTTGGCTCAGGACATCTTGGCTGAATCTCCTCTTAGAGTTCTTATTTCTGGAGCTTGTTCTCATACGGTACAGGAAGTACTCTTGTCATTCCAACTGTGACACCTTAAAATCCACCTAAGGATGCTGCTTTCAGTGTTTTGCTCTCATCTTGGCGGCCTTCTCTCAAATCTGTTCATATTTTCTGTACCCACTTAGAATAGCTGTTCAACCATTAATGGTGTTTTCCCAGCTACACTCACCATAGACTCTGATGCTCCAAGCGGTTCTCCTGGAAAGGTGGTCCTTCCAACATAGCCCTGAGCGTGCAGAGCTGCTAGATTTCATCAGACACCATTGCTGCTTCTGATCTGTTGACAGTGAAGATCATGTTGTCACCAGCATCCTCCCCCTTTCCCCTGTAAGAGTAGTTAGGAGTGCCCTTTCCTGTTGATATTTGTCTCTCCTAGACCATAGATCTCATTTTTCCCCTGCAATGCTGTTGTGGATGTCTGCTGAATTCCACTCTTTCTCCTATCTTATCAGGAAATGTCTTTCTCCAGTGGAAACCTCCTGGTTGGCCTTATTTTTATCTTTCCAAGGCTGCTGTTCTGACTTTAAGCCTTAAGCATTTTTTCTTAAATGTCACTCTGATTTCTTCTTGATTTTTGAGCAAATATGATTTCTAAAGACAACATGTAACGGGCACAGGCCTTTTTAGCTTTTGGGTTGGCAACAATTTACTGACTTGTTTCTCTATCTTAATCTACAATGGCAGCTTATGTACGTACACACACACACACACACACACACACCCCTGCATATACATGTGATGGTAGCATAAGTATATATTATTTTACAACAGAGACCTGTGGGTTTTTTTTATTTGTTTATTGCCAGAAAATCGCCACCTCCTGAGAGTGAGTCAGTTTGGGTCTCTGAAGTTGAAAGCCAATATCACAACTTTTGCAATGAACAGATCCAGAGCTGACTTGAGACCCTGGTGGGGAACCACATGGTTCAGCTGAGTCCCTCCAGCTTTCTCCTTGGCTTTGCGTGAAGAATAGAACTGGGTAACCAATCTATTACTGCCCATCTCCCTCATGCTAAAGCCTCAATGAATGTGGAACCCAGCTGCCTCACAGTTTAAAAGCAGAACATATTCTGTCAAAGGAGGTCTCCTTTAGCCTTAGCCTCACCTGCAATACCAGCATGCATATTCTGATGTGTCTGCACAGTGCAGTTCAAGGTCAAGCCACAGCAGCCTGCACACCAAGGCTGCCCACGCAGCTCATGCCTGGCTAATGCACCTGCTTGGTCCCTGTGGCACATGCCTGTGCTAAGGCCCCGGGGTCTGTGCAGCTTCTCTGCAGCTTGTGCCACCTGTTCAGGTTTGCATAGGTTGTCCTAGCTTGGGAGCATTTGCTAAGGTGTGGGTAGCCTGTACTTGGTCAAGGTCAAGACCTACTGCCCTTCCTGTTTGAAAACAAAACTATCCAAACCTGCAGCAACTCACCAAGGTAAACCTCATTTGGACTGTTTAAAATCTGCTTGTCCAGAAGCTACGAGAAGTTACCAGAAACTGTCAATATCCAAAATCTGCAAGGCCTGTTCTCACTAAAACCTCAATGACCCGTGTCTTTTGTAATCCAAAAAGGACTCCTATACCAGATCATGGTTTAGACGTATGGCAGGCCCAGGCTTAGAAATATCCTATCAACTCACCATAAGTAAAGACAAAGGATGGCAGCCTGGAAAGCTTGGGGCTGGAAGCTGTAGATGTAAATTCAGCTCTTTGCTGGCAGGAGTGGGGGCGGGCCTGAGCTATGCATACTCTCTTTTCCTGACTTTCCAATCAGGTCACTGAACCCAGCCTTCTAGGGAAAAGTAAGAGGTAGGACAAGGAATTGGAGTATTTAGGGAAAGTTTCTCTCATGGAAACCAGTGTAGCAATGGAGAAGCAATGGAAATGCAGTTACCACTAATAAGGAGGAGTTGAATGCCTTTTAGACATTTAGCACTATTTTGAGGTTGTCATTGACACACCTTGTGTTAGCTTGTGAATGGTAGGCTTCACATGAGCATCTTAACTCTGGGGTTTCCAGTGTCCCTTATTGAAGTGTTAACTTAAATTATACACAAGTCTTTCACCCAACATGCAGTTAATTGCTGTGGATTGGTAGAGCTCCAATGTCCACAGAAAATGTAATTTTGGAAATAAAATTCAGTGTGATATAAGTATCTTAATTTATTTGACTCTTTGCCAGTTATAACATTTAGAGAATTGGCACTTACATTAGGATCATTTTCATTCTATTTCATGTCCTTGGCTCTATGATGGTAACAAAGGGAAAAGGTTGTGTATTTGTTTCCAGTTGAGGCTGAGCCCCTACATCTGTCTTAAGCTGCATCACTAGAGGAGGAGCTCAAGTGAAGTGTACCCTTGAGGGGTGCTCATGAGTCCTCTCGGGCTACAACATGGACTGGGGGTTTCTGGAGGATTGGTTTTGCTGCATTTCCATGACACCGGTAGCCTCCCCAATATACTTACCTAGAGCAGGATAAATGAACCCTGTGGTATTGGACTGGAATCAAAGGTATCAGCATAAACGCATCATTTTAAAGAGCAAGCGTAACAGATGATAGATGGTATAGTTGTATGTGTACACATGGGTTATTAACACATACATATATTTCCTAGCTCTGTCTGCTGAGACAGTCTAGAAACAATGACATCCCACTAACAATGAGTAAACCTAGTGCCCGTAGCTTGGTCTTTAAACACCATCCCCAATAAAAGGAAGCAAGGGAAGTGGTGCCAGGGCAGGGAAAATACAAGATGAGCCTAGAACATCCTGTGATGCCAGGAAGTAAGGGAGTGCTCAAGAAAAGATGGAGTTTGTCAAAAGATTGCCAGAGTCAACCCAAAGGACCTGTTAGTGGCCCAAGAAGAAACATTTGAGCAAGAAAACAAATGATGATAATACTGAATTTTAATGTAAAGGATAAAATAAGGGTGGGCATGGTGGTGCAAGCTTGTAATCCTAGCACTTTGGGAGGCCGAGATGGGCAGATCATGAAGTCAGGAGTTTGAGACCAGCCTGGCCAACATAGTAAAACCTTGTATCTACTAAAAATACAAAAATTAACTGGGCATGGTGGTGTGTGCCTGTAATCCCAGCTACTGGGGAGGCTGAGGCAGGAGAATGGCTTGAACTCAGGAGGTGGAGGTTGCAGTGAGCCAGGATTGTGCCACTGACTCCAGCCTGGGAGACAGAGCAAAACTCCATCTCAAAAAAGCAAAAACAAAAACAAAAGCCAAAAAACAAGAAGCAAAAATTAGCCGGGTGTGGTGGTGGGCATCTGTAGTCCCAGCTACTGGGGAGGCTGAGGCAGGATAATCACTTGAACCTGGGAGGCGGAGGTTGCCGTGAGCTGAGATAGCACCGCTGCACTCCAGCCTGGGCAGCAGATTGAGACTCCATCTCAAAAAAAAAAAAGAATAAAATAAAAAGCCATCATGAGTTTGTAATGGTATAGATGAACAATTGCATAAATAGGTGAGTAAATGGGGGAGCAATAGAATTTCAATTACTAAAGAGAAACAGAAGGAAGTAGAGGAAAGCATTAAGCAGACACCTCAGTAATAATTGCTGCAGATAAGAATCCCATTGATACTAAAATTAGTAGTTTTAGAAACCACTAAACTAAATCTAGAAACTACTAAACTAAACCTACTTAGTAGTTTAGCTAAAAACTAAGTAGTTTTAAATTAAAATTAGAAAGTTACAGGAGAAATAGGGTTTGTATAGTCTCAGAGTATCTCCCCGAAGATACTAATCAACTACCAAGAAGAGAGAAAGATAGTAACTTACAGTGGAGAAGGCTGGCAGAGACCAACATAATCACACGATCAAGGTAAATGTGCACATATTGGCATCAGGAACTCCTTGATAAGATGCTCGGAAAGGATGTAATGTCATTTTTTTGCCACATTATTGCTAAACTATGTACAACTTTGCACCAATCATGAGGAAACATTGGCCAAACCTAAACTGAGGAACATTCCATAGAATAACTGATCAACATTCTCCAAAAATGTCAAGGTTGGGAAAGATGGGGAAAGACTTAGGAACTGTGACAAACTGGAGGAGATTGGTAAGAATTAATTAAATGCAACATGGGCTCCTAAATGAGCTCTTGGGGCAGAAAAAGCACATTCATGAAAAATTTGCTGAGATTCTAATAAGGACTGTAGTTTGGTTAATAACAGCATAGCAGTATTAATTTCCCGTTCTTGATTAAACTATGGTTGTGTTAGCATTAGTTGGAAGCACAGTATGCTACTTTTATACCTTTTTTAATGTCTAAAATTAATTCAAAATAAAAAATTTAAAGGAAAACATTTTCTCTCCTTGTGACTTCATGCAGAGGCAGGTCCAGATTTTGTGGAGACTGAAGAATAATTTTGGAGAGCCTCTTTAAGAAGAATGTCAAATTATGAATATTAGGTACAAAAACTACGAAAACTAGTCACCAAAATCGATATTAATTTAAAAAGAGTAAAGAAAGTACAAGAGATTTTTGATTATATGTAATTGTGTAATTGAGTTGCGCTCATACCACAAACACTGACTTATAGAAAAATATTATGCTTTTGGTTGGGGACGTTGGATTACGCCTATAATCCCACCATTTTGGGAGGCCGAGGTGGGCGGATCGCTTGAGGTCAGGAGTTTGAGATGAGTCTGGCCCACATGGTGAAACCCTGTCTCTACCAAAAACACAAAAATTAGCCAGGTGTGGTGGTGGGTTCCTGTAATCCCAGCTACTCAGGAGGCTGAGGCAGGAGAATCACTTGAATATGGGAGGTGGAGGTGGCAGTGAGCTGAGATTGTGCTACTGCACTCCAGCAGGGCAACAAGAGTGAAACTCCATCAAAAAAAAAAGGAAAGAAAGAAAAATATGCTTTCAATGAAACCTTGTTTATGTAGCCCATTTTGCTGTGTGCGTAGCAATTTGCATGCTGTGTCCTCTAGAGCCATCAGACTTGGTAAGGACAAAATGTGTCCGATATGTGAACACACAATCTACAGGTTGATGTGCATAAACAATGCATCTTTATCCATGGGTGTGCCTGCTGTTTGTATCACTGCTGCAGGTTAGTGTGCACTTATCCAGAAAATCTGGTAAGTTCTATTCACACAATTCCCATGGGTGAAGGAAAACTTTGTCCACGTGCAGCCTTAAAGTGTAGATTCCTTATGAGAGAGGATGGCCACTGGAGGTAGCCGCCATGAGCACTGAGGCCTCAGCTTGTGATTTTACACACATAATGGCTGGGAGAGCTTCCCACAGACCAGCTTCAGCGTCTGCCTTTAAACTGGTGTTTACTCTTCCACCCACATGTTTGGAATGCTGGGAACCGAAGAGTGCTGGAAGCCCGCAGGTCACTAAGCGACGGCCCGGTCAGTACATCAGGTACATCGAGTGAGCCACAGAGTGGGAGACAGGGCTATTCCTGGCAGCTGTTCCTACGCAGAGATGGCTAGAATACCACAACCACGTACAAAGAGTCACCCCAAGCCAGATATTAATAAATAACCCATTAAACTCCAACTGAATATATCACCAAGGCAACTTCCTCTCAGTCAGATCCCAAAACTGCCCACAGCAGTTTAATGCCACCAGCATGAGGAGAGGTGGACAGAGAGAAGGATTAGAGAGAGACAGTGTGTATGGTTGTAACCAACTGCTGTTAAAACATCTTAGTTTTGGCTGAGCACGGTGGCTCATACCTATAATCCCAACACTTTGGGAGGCTGAGGCAGGATTGCTTGAGCCCAGGAGTTTGAGACCAGCCTGGGCAACATATTGAGACCCTGTCTCTTCAAAAGTAAACACATAAAAAAAAAATAGCTGGGCATGGTGATGCGCACCTGTAGTCCTGGCCAGCGAGCCTTTTCTGTCTGTCTTTCCCATCCCTTCTCTTCTAGTCCCCCTTTGTGGAGACACCTCTGACTCTGGCTTCCTTGGCTTTTCTCTTCAAGACACTGCAAACAAGAATGACTTCACCCTGGAAGCTAGAGAGAGGGAAGGCTGAGCATGACCCCACACTGGTATTGCTTGTCTCTGTTCTACACTAAGAGCTTAGGTTCCCTTATAATCCAGTCCTGATGGTTAACTTGTACCAGCTGCCAGGTGAGCTCTGTACGTTGCCCCTTGGAATATTCCTAATGACTCCGTGACAAAAGCAAGAGTGATATTCAACTTGGGGAGCTTTGGTAGGGCATAAGCAATGACCGATTGGAAATGGACTTGGCTATAGTGATGGATCAGGGCCCTGGAGGCCTGCCGGTGAACTGGGCATAAACTTTCTCACTGCCACATTGTGTGAAAATGGTGGGACAGCTCTGGGGGAGAGGCCGGGGGAGTTGTCATGGAGAGGGTTCAGGCAAAGAGATGGGGACAGTGGCTATTTGCCAATTAGTTTATAAACATTTTGACATTTTATGGCCCTCCTAGTGCCAATAGCCTGAATGCCAGCTCTGGAGATGGGAACTGAGACTGTCTTCATTTCACAGAGGAGAAAAAAAGGTTGAGAACAGGTAACTCCTTCAGGCTTACCCAGGAGTAGCTTGCAGAGGCAGCTGTAGCATCCACTTCCTTAACCATTGGCCTTGGGGCCTTTACATGAAGGCAGGGTCCCCTCTTGCTTCCTCTGCCATTCACTCTGTCCCTTGGTGTTGCTGCACACCTACTTGGATGGGAAATCCATGCTTTAAAGGAGAGGAAATCAAGTGAGAGCCTCTCATGAGAAACCATCTGGCTCCAGGAATGGGTTTGTGGCATCTGGGAAAGGCCTTTTCATGGAAGAGAGAATGCCCATGACCTCCTCAGCTGCTGGATCATTGAAGGCCAAACTAGACTTTGCATAATAATTTTAAAAAGCCCAGCATGTAGATATGCCAAGACCAGCCTGACCAGATTAGCAAAGCAGCATCTTAAACAAAACGCCACTTAGTGTGAGAATGACTTCTCTCAAATTGTTGCCAGCACTGGCCATCTTCCAACAGTTTCATCTTTGACAATTAGGCAGGTAGGAATTGGTATTGTATTGTGGTTTTGATTTGCATTCACTTCTGAGAGAGACTGAATATCTTAAAGTCAATATTTAGGAAGGTGATTTTTGACTACATGTATCAGAACTAAATGTACTTACACGTGAGTTTTATTTACAGAAATGTATCATTTATTCTGGCACAGGAACACAAAGGTTTATAATAATAATAATAATAATATTTGACAATTACTGAGTGTTTACAACATGCCAGATGCTGTTCTAAGCACTTGATGTTATTATCTCATTTCACTCAGACAACAACCTATTGGGAGGTACTTTGTCTATTCCCATTATACAGATGAGAATACTGAGACAGAGAGAGAGTAATATCTTGCCCATAAGTCATAAAGTGAATTTATTACAGTACTGTATATAATTGCAACATCCGGAAATGACATATAGCTGTCAATTAGAGAACTGGCTAAATAAAATTTAGAATAGTCATTCAATGGAATGCTGGACAGCTAGCTACTTGGATGAGTAACATAGATGCTTATTACTATGGTGAGGAAAGATGTCCAAGATATACATGATTAGGTGAAAAAATAAGTGACAAAATAGTATCAGCCCACTTAAATATATTATAAATGTATTTATGTATGGATCTGCTTCTGTATGGGTAGACATTATCTGGAAGAACATGTAAGAAAGCCATATAGGGCCGGGCATCGTGGCCCACGCCTATAATCACAGCACTTTGGGAGGCTGAGGCGGGCCAATCCCTTGAGGGCTGGAGTTTGAGACCAGCCTGGCCATTGTGGCGAAACCCCATCTTTACTAAAAATACCAAAAAATTAGCCAGGCCTGGTGGGGCACACCTGTAGCCCCAGCTACTTGGAAGGTTGAAGCAGGAGAATTGCTTGAACCCAGGAAGTGGAGGTTTCAGTGAGCTGAGATTGTGTCACTGCACTACAGCCTGGGTGACAGAGTGAGACTCCATAAAAAGAAGAAGAAGGAGGAGGAGAAGGAGAAGAAGGAGAAGGAGAAGGAGAAGGAGGAGGAGAAGGAGAAGGAGAAGGAGGAGGAGGAGGAGAAGGAGAAGGAGGAGAAGGAGAAGGAGAAGGAGAAGGAGGAGGAGGAGGAGAAGAGGAAGAAGAAGAAGAAGAGGAGGAGGAAGAAGAAGAAGAAGAGGAAGAGGAGGAGGAAGAAGAAGAAGAAGGAGGAGGAGGAGAAGGAGGAGAAGAAGAAACCCATATAGGACAAATAACCTACTTGTGGTTACCCATGGAACATAGAATTGGGATAAAGGAGAGGAACCGTATTTTTCACTTTATATACTTCTATACAGCTTGGTTTTTAAAAAGTACCATGAATATGTATTAATTTATAAATTTTTAAAAATTGCATTTTAAATGGACATCATGGTCTCTAGCTCATGGGACTGTTTCGAGAATTAAAAGGACTGACGATGAAGGGGTCTAGCCTATGCCCAACTTAAAGTTGGACCTCAGCGAATATTAATTCTGAACCTAATACAATGCTTGGCAAGGGGTATGCTATACATCGTTATTGATTGAAGAGTGAGTTCTGCTCTGAGCAAGTATACTAACTGCTTTAAACTTAAGTTTCTTTTAATTAAAATAATGTGTAAGAAAAACAGCACGCGACTTGTAGAGCTCATGTGATTGCTGTGAGGACGAACATGCCATAGAGAAAGTCACCTTGGACTTGGCTCAGAGTGCTGGGCTAAGGATTTAGTGCCACCACTCACAGGCATGTGTCTGCAGGAAGCATGTGGGTCTCAGGTTGCTGCGAGGATCAATTCGATAATGTAGTCAAGGCAAGGCTTCTGTCAATGCTAAAACACTGCACCTGTGTTTGCTGTGTAAAGGCATCACATGAAACAAACGATGCAACCCCCTGATCTTGTCCTATTCATTAAAAACAAACTAAATGAAATAAACTCGGGGCTGGGCATGGTGGCTCACGCCTGTAATCCCAGCACTTTGGGAGGCTGAGGCGGGTGGATCACCTGAGACCAGGAATTCGAGACCAGCCTGGCCAACATGGTGAAACCCCATCTCCACTAAAAATACAAAAGTTAGCCGGGAGTGGTAGTGGGCGCTTTTAATCCCAGCTACTCGGGAGGCTGAGGCAGGAGAATCACTTGAACCCTGGAGGCAGAGGTTGCAGTGAGCCGAGATCATGCCACTGTATTCCAGCCTGGGCAACAGGAGTGAAACTCCGTCTCAAAAAATAAGTAAATAAGTAAAATAAACTCAGGGAGCACTCACCGAAATGGATTACATTAAATCATTTCAATCAACTCTCTATTCTTTTTCTTTCAGAAAAAGGTGGGAGGACTTCCAGGTTCCACTTAGGATTAGGAAGGTGGAAAGAGCAGGGCTCACACCCCAACAACAGCACATCTCCAAAACCGTGGCCTTTCCAATCCCATCACAGCGCTGAGGTCAATGGGCAGTCAGCCTGAAAGTTGAGGAAAGACGCATGGCTCGGGCCTGAGCGGCGGCTTATCTGAATCAGAGCATGGGAGGAAATGGGTGGGGAGTAGGATGGGGGGTGCAGAGGAACACACAGCAGGTGAGAAGATTCCAGCCAGGACTTTTAACTGATTGACAAAGGCCGAGTGAGGGCTCTCCTGAGAGCATGGGCTCCCAGGGACTGCAGCCACGAGGGAACTTTGCACCCACTCCTGGCTCTTCTCTGCAGACCTCACCAATTGCTCACAAGAAAAATGGGGGTGGGGTGGCAGGAGCAGCTGCCACTAAGGGAAAGGCCCAGAGGCCCCCAGGGACCTTCTCACATGGGAAATGAGAGCCTTAAGCTGCTGGGGGGCGGAGGTGGGGTGGTGGAGGAGGAGCAAACCCTGCTGTCCCTGTTACTTTAATTAGTGGAAACTGAGATTTAAAGCTGATGAAGACCCATTTTGTCTGGAGGAAAGAGGGAAAAAAAGCCTTCTACTCCTGGCAGAGTGACAGGGAACCAAGAGACGGTTCTTGGATCTCACACAAGAAAGAATTCAGGCAGGGCATGTCCATAAAGTGAAAGCAAGTGCATTAGGAAAAGAAAGGAATAAAAGAATGACTGCTCTGAGGGCTGCTGGTTGCCAATCTTTTTGGTTATTTCTTGATTATGTTAAATATAGTGAACCCCAAGTTTCTCTTCAAAGAATCAGTATGTCAGTATGTTCAGCTCTGTTATTCTTTGATTCTCCATTTTAAAGTTTAAGTTCCTGGTTCTCTTCGGTCCCTCACCTGTTGTTTCAGTAAACAACTTTCCCGTCAGTCCTAATCAGTAGTTCACATCTGTTCCACTGGTCACCTGCTCCGTCCTGACTCATCCCCGCCACCTACTTTGACCTGAGTCACCCCTGGTCACCTGCTCTGACCTAAGACACCCTTAGTTACCTGTTCCTCACCGTCCTTCATGCCAAACTACTCACCCCACCACTCTTGCTCATACCCCTGCCCTCTTTAAAAAAAAAACAATCGAAATTAGCTTAGGCTATGCAGTCCAACCCTAGCCAACAGGGGAATGACACAGCAGTAGGGGCTACCTGCATCAGGAATAAAAACTCCTGCCCCTCCCCTCTCCAGGTGTGCTCTCGCCATTGTTCCATCCATGAGGAGCACCCTTTCTGCAGAAAGCAAAAGTTGCCTTGTGCGAAAATTAAATTTATATTCGAGTGCTGTTTCTTTATGGCACTGGGGAACAAGCATTTTGCATTTCTAACAATTATATGCTAAACAAGGGGTGGATTATTCGTGTCTCCCCTTTGTAGACCATACAGGGTAACTTCCTGTTGTTGCCATGGCATTTGTAAACTCTCATGGCGCTTGTGGGAGTGTAGTTGTGAGGATGACCAGAGGTCACTCTTGTCGCCATTTTGGTTTATGTGGATTTTGGCTGGCTTCTTTACTGCAACCTGTTTTATCAGCAAGGTCTTTATGGTGTGTATCTTGTGCTGACCTCCTATCTCATCCTGTGATTTAGAATGCCTTAACCCTCTGGGAATGCAGCCCAGTAGGTCTCAGCCTCCTTTTATCCAGCCCCTATTCAAGATGGAGTTGCTCTGGTTCCCACACCTCTGACCTTTCCACCGGGGTAGGGACAAGAAGGAGGGGAGAGGCATCCTCTGCAGCATGCGTCACAGGAACAGCCCAACACTGAGATGCAGCACTGGCCTTCAGAAAAGCTCTTTGGCCACCCAGCCTACGCCCTAGCAGGAGGTAATTCCTGAGGAATTTGAAGCTGGTGGTGCACTGAGGATAATCATAGCAACAGGACTCAAACCCAGTTCAACTCCTGCCTAGACTGACCCAGCATCTCAAGCCAGAGGTCTGGAAGAAAAAGAGGCATGCCTGTCTCAAGGCACAATACAATGAGATGTACCTCAGCCCTTGTTGGCCTATATAGGAAGGTCAGTTTTCAACCCCAAACAGGAAAACACATAACAAAGTCAAGAAAAATCAGCTTACTGTTAAGAGACTAAGCAATTGGTAAAACCAGATTTAGAAACGACTCCAGAAGTTGGAGCTATCAGAGGAAATTTAAAAGAACTACGATTAATATATGAAAGTTCAAATGGAAACAGTGTGTATGTAGGTGAGCAGATGTGGTATTTCAGTACAGAGATGGAAACTATTAGAGACAATCAAAGGGAAATTTTAGGGGTGGGGAGGGGAGGAACCCATGGCAACAGAGATGAGGAATGCCACTGACAGGTTCATCAGACAGCTTCACATAGCTGAGAAAAAGACTCCAGTAAACCTGAAAATAGGTTAATAAAAATTTACCCAAACTGAAACACAGAGAAAAAATAATCAAACAGAAGAGAACAACCAAGCCAGGCGTGGTGGCTCATGCCTGTAATTCCAGCACTTTGGGAGGCTGGGGCGCGCAGATCACCTGAGGTCCAGAGGTCGAGACCAGCCTGGCCAAGATGGCAAAACCCTGTCTCTACTAAAAATACAAAAATTAGCTGTGTGTGGTGGTGTGTGCCTGTAATGCCAACTACTTGGGAGGCTGAGGCAGGAGAATGACTTGAAGCCAGGAGACGGAGGTTGCAGTGGGCTGAGATCGCACCATTGCACTTTGCATTTCAGCCTGGGCAACAAGAGCGAAACTCTGTCTCAATAAATAAATAAATAAATAAATAAATAAATAAATAAATAAGAGAACAGCCAAGAGCTGTAGGATGGTAACAGCATGTAGTCTAATATGTGTGCAATTGAAATCCCAGAAAGAGAAGAGAGGAGAGAACAGACACAAGAAATATTTTAAAGAAATAACAGTGAAGAACTTCCTAAAAAGCATCAAAGACCTTAATCTACACAGCCAAGAGGCTCAGAGAATACCAAGTGGGCTAAATGATAAACAAAACAAGAAGCCACACCCAAACTCACCATATTCAAACTGCGGAAAATCCACGGAATAAAATGAAAATAGTGAAGGCAGCCATGATGGGAGGTGAGAACATTTCAAAAAAAGAGAATTATGGCAGACTTCTCTCCAGAAGATAAGAAAGCTAGAAGATAGGCTGGGTACGGTAGCTCAGGCCTATAATCCTAGCACTTTGGGAGGCTGAGGCAGGAGGATCACAAGGTCAGAAGATCGAGACAATCCTGGCTAACACGGTGAAACTCCATCTCTACTAAAATACAAAAAAAAAAAAAAAAAAAAAATTAGCTGGGCATGGTGGCGGGCACCTGTTGTCCCAGCTACTCGGGGAGGCTGAGGCAGGAGAATCGCTTGAACCCGGGAGGCAGAGGTTGCTCACTGCAGCCTTTGCCTCCCAGGTTCAAGTGATTCTCCTGCCTCCGCCTCCCATGTAGCTGGGATTGCAGGCACCCACCTCCACACCCGCCTAATTTTTGTATTTTTAGTAGAGATGGAGTTTTGCCATGTTGGCCAGGCTGGTCTTGAACTCCTGACCTCAAGTGATTCGCCCACCTCGGCCTCCCAAAGTGCTGGGATTACAGGCATGAGCCACGGTGCCCGGCCTGAAGTTATATTTTTACAGTAAAAGAAAAAAACTCTAAACCTGCCAACTCTGAGCTCTGTACCTAGGAAAATACCTTTCAGAAATGAAGAAGATAGAGATCCCCCCCCACCCCAGTAAAGCAAAACCTGAGAGAATTTATTACAAGCAGACCTGTACCAAAAGAAATGCTAAAGGAAATTCTTCAGGCAGAAGGATTAGGAAGAGATTATGGATCGACACAGGAAATAGAGTGCTAAAAATAGAATGAAAGTACAAAGAAAATGCACGTCTTTTTCTTATTTTTAATCACTGGAAGACAATTGACAGCTGCAGCAAAAGTAGTAGCAATGGGTCGGGCGCGGCGGCTCATGCCTGTAATCCCGGCACTTCGGGAGGCTGAAGCCGGTGGATCACCTGAGGTCGGGAGTTTGAGACCAGCCTGACTAATATGGTGAAACCCCGTCTCTACTAACAATACAAAAATTAGCCAGGCATGGTGGTGGGCGCCTGAATCTCAGCTACTCAGGAGCCTAAGACAGGAGAATTGCTTGAACCCGGGAGGTGGAGGTTGCAGTGAGCCAAGATCACGCCACTGTACTCCAGCCTGGGTGACAGAGTGAGACTCTGTCTCAAATCATTCAATCAATCAATCAATCAATCAATCAATCAATCAAGTAGTACCGATGCAACTATGTGTTTACAGTAGGTAAATGAATGACAGCATGAGGGATGGGAGAGAGGAATTGGGGTTCTACTGTTGTTAGCTACTCTACACACGAAGATGTCTGATATTATTGAGGGCAAATTGTGATTTGATTTGCTTTGTAGCCCCTGTATTCCTGCATTGATTCACCCTTTCCTGTCCGTCAACAGCTTCTTGGGAGGATCCCGCAACGTCCCAGCCTTTCAGATATTGAAAAGCTCGGTGCAGTCCCATTTGATCCTGCAGTCTCATATCCAGCTCCTGTCTTCCCCGAGGGCTCCAGCACCCACTAGGCATCATCCTGAGGGGCCGACAATGGGAACATTCCCTTCTCGCCTCCTCCCTGGCTCCTGGGTCTCCGTTTCTCATCCAGCATTTTGGTGTCTGGGAGGAGGGATGAAGGAAGGGCCCAGGTCTCTGCTTACCTGGCGCTGCTGTGTGTGTCCGCCCTGTGCTTGGCAGCTGTGTGGGTGCCCTGTGTGTGTCCAAACCCCTCGGGTTTGGTTGCAGCGCCTCATTACCCAGTCCTCAGACTCCCGCTTGCCCTATTCCCCCTTGGCGGCTGCCCAATCATGCCATCCACCTCCCAGCCTCCCGCGGCGAGGGCCCAAGGTGCCGAATAGTCCCCGATTCTCTCTCGGGAAGCTCAGATGTCCCTGCTGCGAGAAACTGGGGAAGATTGCTGCTCCCAGCGGTGCCCCTCTCTGGCCTTTCATCCGGCACTGACTGTCCTTTCCTCTGCTCAGATAGACTGGGGAACAGCAAGTCGGTTTCTTCAGCCACCGCCCAAGTGGGGATGAGGGCAGCCTTCCTTTCTTCAGGCATCCTCCAGTCTCTGTGGGACAGTCCCAGGGCTCCTCCTACCACCTGCTTTGCAGGGAAAGTTCCATTTTTTGATAGCGGTCAGATGCACATGGGCTGGTGGTGTATGTCTTTTCTATGCCATTGAAAACACGACAGATGAGCCGATCCATTTTAGTTATTCCCCACAAATGAGCCCAGATGCCAAGGCAAGGATGCATAAGAGAAACCTATTAAATACTAGGAATAATGCATTTCTTTTGCCTTCCATCTCTAGGTCAATTTTCCATAGCTTACTATGCACCCGACAATGTAAATAACGCAACTGAAGAGTATCCTTAAAATATTATTTTGTGATTGTAGAAAAGAGGAGTTTGAGCTTCCCAATTTTTTAAACCTTATTTTCTTTTCTCCCTAAATACAAAAACAATGAACATGGTCAAAAAAATAAGGAAAGGGTATGTAGAGGAGATAGAAAAATTGCAGAACCAAATTTCTTAGCCTGATAGCTAAAGTCTCATGACTTGGATTCAGGCTGGGTTTCCCACTTCCTGGTGGCCCCTCTGCAGCCACGGGGGCTGCCACCGTGTACCTCTCCTGCGCATCTTTGCTTATGATGAGCTGTTGCTGCCAAAGGGCTTTAGACTTACCACCAAAATACAGCAAGCATTTTGGTTTACATTTGCCACAAACTGTCTCTGCATATATATGCTTATGTAACTTGACTATGCTATTTTGATTAAAGCTGTCGATAGAACAACTCAGCCAAGCCTCCCTTTCTCAGCAGCAATAGAGGTGGCAGACTTTGATATTTCAAAGCCCTCCAGGAAGAAGCACGGTGGCAGTGCCAGCACTGTGCCGTGTGCCGGAAGTGAAACAGCTCTGCAAACAAGCGCTCCTCGCAGAAAGCAGAAAAGATGTCCAGTGACACTGAACCTTGGTTGTGTGTGTGTGTGTGTGTGTGTGTGTGTCTAATGACAAGTTGGAAGGGAAGAGATCTTTTGCCAGGCTTTCCTTCATCTATTGTCTTTCTGCCATTATTTTCTAACTCGGGGATTGGCAATCTATGTCATGGCATGGTGGTGGGTGGGCACGTGGTTTTAGGGATGACTTTGGAGGGCTCTGAGGATGGGCAGAAACAGGTTTGAAGCACAGCCTTGTGTCTACTAGGCTTGAAGCTTGTTCTCCACCTTAGCTGTCACTTAAGCCTGAGAAAAAATAAGAGAGGGAGGGAGTGAGAGAGAGACAGAGAGAGAGAGAGAGAGAGAGGCAGAGAGAAAGAGAGAGAGAGATTCCCTAACATATCAGACATGCTTTACCCTCAAAGGAGAGAGATTTTTCTCCCTTCTGCCTATTTGATTCTTCCTGACCACCTAATACATTTAGAGGCCAGGCCCATATCAGGTCATATTGTCTTTTTTTTTTTTTTTTTACTTTTACACTGCAGTTCTTTTGCAACTGGAAAGTTCACATAATTTTCCAATTCACAAGGCCATGGGCCATGAGGAAAAGAGGTGTTATTGCTAATTTCTAACCTATAAGTTGGAAAGACATTTCCCAAACACTATATTATGGAACACTAGTACCGCCAAGTGTCTATGGCTGTTTCATGGGCAGACCACTCTGTGACTAAAAAAAAACAAGAAAGAAAGAAAAGAAATTGTGAATATTGGTGATTCATTTACAATGAATGTTAGCTTTGTAAAGGCTTCTGCAAGTTTTGCCATAGAGAAGTGTATCTAACATGTTAAGCTAGAATTCTCCAAACTTACTTGACTCCAGAAAAATTTTTCTTTAAGAATTGCCAAACCCGGGTGTGGTGGCTCACTTCTGTAATTCCAGCACTTTAGGGGGACAAGATGAAAGGATTGCTTGAGCCCAGGAGTTTCAGACCAATCCTCACAACATAGCAAGACCCTGTGTCTACAAACATTAAAAAATAAAAAAAGTTAGCCAGATACAGTGGCATGTGCCTGTAGTTCCAGCTACTCAGGAGGCTGAGGTAGGAGGATAGCCCGAGCACAAGAGTTCATGGCTACAGTGAGCTATGACCAAGCCATTGCACTCCTGCCTGGGTGATTGAGTGAGGCCCCTGTCTCTAAAAAAAAAAAAAAAAAAAAAAAAAAATTGCCATACAATAAAGAAAATGTGGTATACATACACAGTGGAATATTATTTAGCCATGAAAAAGAATGTAGTCCTGTCATTTGCAGCAACATGGACAGAACTAGAGGTTACATTAAGTAAGCCAGGCACAGAAAGACAAATATTAAATGTTCTTACTCATATGTGGGAGTTAAAAAGGTAGATTTCATGAAGATAGAGAGCAGATGGTGGAAGGGTATGGGGGAGAAGGGAATGAAAAGAAATTAATGGGTACAAATATACAATTTCATGAAAGAAATAAGACCTAGTGTTAGATAGATCAATAAGGTGATTATAGTTTATGATAATCTATAGCAGGGGTCCCCAACCCGTGTGCCGTGGACTGATATCAGTCCATGGCCTGTTAGGAACAGGGCCGCACAGTAGAAGGTGAGTGGCAGGTGAGCAAGCATGACTGCCTGAGCTCCGCCTCTTGTCAGATCAGTGGGCATTAGATTCTCCTAGGAGAACTGTGCGTGCGAGGGACCTACGTTGCATGCTCAGCTGATCTATGGTACATTTCAAAGTAGCTTGAAGAGAATTCAAATGATTCTAACATAAAGAAAGACAAATATTTGAGGTGATGGATATTCCAACTACATTGGTTTGATTTTTGCAACCTATATGAACATAATGAATTATCACATGTACCCCTCCAAATTAACTAAACATATGAGTGGTTCAATTTTCTTTTGCTGTATTGATCTATATCTCTATATATTTTTTGTTAATACCACATTATCTTGATAACTGTAGCTTTATAGTGAACCTTGAAATCACATGATGTGAATATTCTGTCTGTTTTTATTCTTCTTTTTCAAAATGATTTTGGCTATTCTAGGTCCTTTTCCTTTCCAAATTAAATTTAGAATTGACTTTTGAATTTCTACACAAAAGAATTGCCATTTTGAAAAACTCTGAATTGTGTTGAATTTAAAAAGTGAAATAACTGGGCCGGGCACAGTAACTCATGCCTGTAACCCCAGGACTTTGGGAGGTTGAGGTGGGTGGATCACCTGAGGTCAGCAGTTCGAGACCAGCCTGGCCAATATGGTAAAACCCTGTTTCTACTAAAAACACAAATCAGCTGGGTGTGGTGGCATGCGCCTGTAATCCCAGCTACTCAGGAGGCTGAGGCAGGAGAATCGGCTTGAACCCAGGAGGCGGAGGTTGCAGAGCTGAGATCGTGTGACTGCACTCCAGTCTGTGTGACAGAGCGAGACTCCATCTGAAATAAATAAATAAATAAATAAATAAATAACTGGGCCTATTCCTTTTTATGAGCAGTTGAAATATAAGCTTGAGTGGCCGCAATAAGATTAAATTTTGAGCCTCCATTCAAAATCATTCTAATAGGCCCTACACTTCTAATGTGCTCTTTGCCTTTGGTCCCTAGACGATTTGTTTGTTCATTTGCTCATTCATTCATTCATCAATTTGCTAAGTATTCAAGGAATCTGAAATTTTTCACGTAGAGTCTGCCCTCAAGAAGCTGTAGTCTAGAGACGAAGATGACAACTGGCTCTACTGAAGGGCAAGATAATACTAATAATATCAATTAATCAATTCATTAAACTAGTAATTTAGTGAATAGTAAATAGAATGCACTCAACAACATTTCTGGGGAAATGTGAGTAAACAAGGCCAAGTCCCCGCCCTCATGGGATTAACACTGTTTAGGAGAGGCGGACAGTAAACAAACACATATGTAAAACACCGGTATGTCAGCTGATGACATGTGTTGAAAGTAGGGAATGGGGGCCGGGCGCGGTGGCTCAAGCCTGTAATCCCAGCACTTTGGGAGGCCGAGACGGGCGGATCACGAGGTCAGGAGATCGAGACCATCCTGG